>NW_028260297.1:0-24459 GCF_056163025.1 Triticum urartu | reverse complement strand
GGAATTCTAAGGTTTCTTTATTTTATTATGCAATAAGAAGAATTCTTCCATTTTCTTTTTCTTTAGTTGCGGGAAAACCCAAATTAAAACTTTTATTTTATAGCGAGCGCAATTTCTAGTAAAAAATCCTGTATCCTTCCACTTAGATCAAAAGGAATTTTTCCAATAGAACTATGGAACCCCCGAGTGGTTGCGGTTGTACCTGTACTGCAGGAATAAGAAAACTCGCTATTCACTCAGTTTATTTTCCATAATAAGTTATGTAGGAGAGATGGCCGAGCGGTTCAAGGCGTAGCATTGGAACTGCTATGTAGACTTTTGTTTACCGAGGGTTCGAATCCCTCTCTTTCCGTTTTTCTTAATTCATCAACGTTAAGGATCACAATGTATCAAATCAAATAACAATTTTTTCCAGCAATAATATAATATCTTATATTATCTTATTTTGATTTAATAGAAATTAGAAATTCTCTATAGCAAATTACTGTGGTATGTAAAATACACATAGAGGAAAAAAGAAAAAAGGATCCTAATCCTAGGGTTAATCAATTTTAGCTAGTTGATGGGAAAATACAAATTAATGGTAATGGTCTTAGGGCGATTTAGTTCGGGGAAAGGGGAAGGGGAAGAAAATTCTATGAACCTTTCCTTTTTTCGTTAAGTTCAAGTCTGACGAGAGTAATATTCTACAACTAACAACTCATTTATTTTGAGACCGACCCACTTCCTATCTAGGATTTTATTTACTAGTCCTTTATATTCCAACGTGTCAATCGCCAAATGCTTTGGCAATTTCCCCGGGTCCGATGAAGCAATATAATTTTGAACCAGACCTTTTGATCTTTGGTTATCTTTCGTAGTAATAATATCTCGGGGTTTGCAACGAAAACTTGGTATATTGACTATACGACCATTAACTAAAATATGTCTATGGTTGACTAATTGGCGGGCCCCAGGAATGGTTGAAGCCATACCCAATCGAAAAAGGATATTATCCAAACGCATTTCAAGTAATTGTAGTAAAACCTGGCCTGTTGACCTTTTTGCTTTTCCAGCGATATGTACATATCTAAGTAATTGTCGTTCTGTCAGACCATAATGAAAACGCAATTTCTGTTTTTCTTGAAGACGAATACGATATTGCTCCTTTTTCCCAGAATTGAATTTTTTTTTAAGATTACTTCCGGATTTAGGTGTTTTTCTAGTGAGTCCTGGTAAAGCTCCCAGACGGCGTATTTTTTTTAAACGAGGTCCTCGATAACGGGACATGAAGACTCCTTTTTTTATTTTATTGAAATTTCATTTTACACAATTAATTTCATTGTATTTACATTACAGAATACATCGAAATTAAAACTGAATTAAACTACAGGATAAACAGAGTAAAATCAACTAAAGTACCCCAAAAAATGGAATTTCATCAAAATCTTTTTTTTTTGTATATATATTATTTATTTTATTGTTTTGTATCTAGCAAAATTGTAAGGTAAAAAACATAAAAGATCCTGGATTCTCCATTTAATTCGGAAAAAAAGAGATTCTTGTTCGTAGAACATCGATAGAGAAAAAAAAGCCGACTATCGGATTTGAACCGATGACCCTCGCATTACAAATGCGATGCTCTAACCTCTGAGCTAAGTGGGCTTACATAACGGAAATAGTGTAACAAATAGAAATAGGTATAGTATAGGAAATCCGTAAAATCTCAGATATTAGTTATTAATCTTAGCTATTAACTAGTTCTAAATTTGAAGTTATACTTATAAAAATAAAAAAATACTAAAACTTCTTAAAGATAAAGTTAGCTTGATATGCTTAACTATAGGATATTAAAAAATAAAATTATAGAATTTATTGGTATTTTCATTCGATCATTATAGACTTTATTATTTGTTAATAATTTGAGGATTAATATTTCACTAAGGGGAACATAGAGTCAGAGTAAATAAAATTGCTAATTCTGATTAGAAAAAAAGAATAAATATCAAGCGTTATAGTATAATTTTGAATACTATAAAAAAGTAAGACGGGAGGTGGGGGAGATAAAAACTTTTGGATATATTGATTCGGATTGAATTGCAAATACATCAAGGATAGAATCAATTCAATTCTGAATTGCAATAAGCAAGCGAGGTCTCTCAAATAGAGTCGAACTGAACTGCTAGACTACGTTGAGTGATGAACTCAATGATTCAAAAAAAAAACTAAGAGATGGATGAAATTACACAAGGAATCCTGGTCTCAAAGAAGAGGGAAATGGGGATATGGCGAAATCGGTAGACGCTACGGACTTGATTGTATTGAGCCTTGGTATGGAAACCTGCTAAGTGGTAACTTCCAAATTCAGAGAAACCCTGGAATTAAAAAAGGGCAATCCTGAGCCAAATCCGTGTTTTGAGAAAACAAGGGGTTCTCGAACTAGAATACAAAGGAAAAGGATAGGTGCAGAGACTCAATGGAAGCTGTTCTAACGAATCGAGTTAATTACGTTGTGTTGTTAGTGGAATTCCTTCTAGTTCTAAATTAGAGAAAGAGGGGTTTTATACCTTATACATTTAATAAACACGTATAGATACTGACATAGCAAACGATTAATCACAGAACTCATATTATATTCTAATTATAATATAGGTTCTTTATCTTTTTTAAAAATGAAATTAGAAATGATAATGATTATGAAATAAAAAACTCATATCATAATTTTTTTTTTTCATTATTGTGAATCCACTCCAATCGAATATTGAATAATCAAATTCTTCAATTAAAATTCAAAGTTTTCGAGATCTTTAAAAAAGTGGATTAATCGGACGAGGACAAAGAGAGAGTCCCATTCTACATGTCAATACTGACAACAATGAAATTTCTAGTAAAAGGAAAATCCGTCGACTTTATAAGTTGTGAGGGTTCAAGTCCCTCTATCCCCAAATCCTCTTTTATTCCCTAACTATACTATATTATTATTATTTATCCTCTTTTTTTTTTTCTTTTTATCAATGCACTTTTTTTTCTTTTTATCAATGCAATGGGTTTAAGATTCATTAGCTTTCTCATTCTACTCTTTCACAAAGGAATGCGAAGAGAACTCAATGGATCTTATCCTATTCATTGAATAGATTTCTTTTTTATTAGAGTATCGGCAAGAAATCTTGGTTATTCACTCTATTTTTAAGTTTTATTTAAGTAAACCATGCACAATGCATAGGACTACCCCCCCCATTTTCAAATTTAAAATTTGAAATACTTTAATTAATTTTTAGTCCTTTTAATTGACATAGATACAAATACTCTACTAGGATGATGCACAAGAAAAGGTCAGGATAGCTCAGTTGGTAGAGCAGAGGACTGAAAATCCTCGTGTCACCAGTTCAAATCTGGTTCCTGGCAGAGAAAAAAAAAAAAAAGATCCACCGAATAGGTATTGATCCAAATACCTCGAGATGGATTGTGATACATATTCATTAATAATATTTATTCATCTAAGTGGATAAATCTATAATATAAATATAGAGGCACTTCTTTTTCTTTTTAAAGAAGTTTTAAAATATATCTTTTCTTTATGATAAAGAAGGGGGTGAGATTCCCCTTTATTTTTTTGCGTTTCTTAATTTTGTATTCCGCTATTCCGACGAATATTTTTTTAGTCTTGCTTATCTTTATCTTATCTTATTTTCCTAGTTGTGCTAAGTAATGTGCGCGGTACAAAGTTCCTGGTAGAGAACTTCTTTGAGTCATCCTATTTTTCTGTTCATATGAAGGAAATTAATATGCGATTTTCAAAATAGGGGAATCCAAATGAAACCCTTTTTTTGCTCAGTCTATCTGGAATGCTTTTGTATAATTAGGAATTAATTATAAATAGGTATTCCGTTTCATCTAGGAAAAGAACCTAAAAATATTCCTTGACTTGAATAAAATCTGGAGTTGTGTTGTATAAGTGAGCATGAATTTCTTATCATTCAATGAGCATCTTGTATTTCATAAAAATTGGGGGTTATATAATCCTTACGTAAGGGCCAGCCTATCCAACTTTCAGGCATTAGGATACGTTTAAGGCGCGGATGATTATCATAAGAGATTCCCACCATATCATAAGATTCGCGTTCTTGAAAATCGGCACTTCTCCAAATCCAGAAGACAGACGGAATTCTAGGATTATCCTTTTGGGCAAAGACTTTTATGCAGACTTCTTCTGGATTATCTATACCATATTGTATTCTCGTAAGATGATACACGCTAGCTAAAGATCCACCGGGTGCTACATCATAAGCACATTGGGAGCGTAAATAATTGTAACCATATACATATAAAATGACAGCAATGGAATCCCAATCCCCTGCTTTTATTTGTAAAGTCTCTATTCCTCGGTGATCAAAGCCCAAAGATCTATGAACCACCTCATGTTTGACTAGCCAATTAGATAACCAACCCTGCTGCATTGTCTTCATCTCTCCCTCTTTGTATAAATATTTCACATTTCGGATGCAAGTTTGAAAGATTGCCCTGCTTTTTATTTTTCTACACAAAAGAGCCCCTCTCCTAATTCACTAATTTGTAGGAAGGTACTGAACTTTTGGATTTGAAAAAAGTTTCAGAAGATATATCTAATGTAGATGGTGATTGATAGAGCAATTCTTGCTCATAAGTTCCTGTATGAGTACTGCGCCTAACATAAAGCTTGTGACTGGTAGTAAAACATCTATTTTTATTTTGAGATAGAGTTTGATCCTCAACTATTTCTCGCGATATCTTCTTACGAAGTTTTGTTAGGGCATCTATAACTGCCTCCGGTTTAGGTGGGCAGCCCGGCAAGTAGACATCCACAGGAATTAACTTATCAACTCCCCGAACAGTACTATAGGAATCCGTACTGAACATTCCCCCTGTAATAGTACAGGCTCCCATAGCAATGACGTATTTTGGTTCAGGCATTTGCTCGTATAATCTCACTAAAGAGGGAGCCATTTTCATTGTTACCGTACCGGCTGTTAAAATTAGGTCTGCTTGCCTAGGACTTGATCTTGGTACCAATCCATAACGATCAAAGTCGAATCGTGAGCCTATTAATGAAGCAAATTCAATGAAACAACAACTGGTACCGTATAGAAGGGGCCATAAACTGGAGAGTCTTGACCAATTCGAAAGATCATTTGGTGTAGTTGAAATAACAGAATTGGAACTTGTTTGGTCAAGTAAGGGAAACTCAATCAAATTCATAACTGTCTCAATAGAATCTTTTCCTTCTTTTTTTTTGTCTAAATATTCAGTTAAGACCATTCCAAGGCTCCTTTTCGCCATGCATAAACTAAACCAACAACTAAGATAAGCACGAAAATCAAAGCTTCGATAAAAACGGATACACCCAATACGTCGAAACTCATTGCCCAAGGGTATAGAAAGACGGTTTCCACATCAAAAACAACAAAAACGAGCGCAAACATATAATAGCGTATTCGGAATTGTACCCAAGCCCCTCCCATGGGTTCTATACCCGATTCATAACTAGAAAGCTTCTCTGGTCCTTCACTAACCGGGGCTAAAAGTCCTGAAATCGAAAATGCCAAAATAGGAATAAGGCTTGCTATTATTAGAAATGTCCAAAAAATATCATATTCGTGAAGCAGAAACATAATGTACTCCCATTAATGTGGAATAGGCGGAACTTAAATTAGTCAATTCAATTCAGCATTGTCAATTTATCCAGAACTTCTCTCTTTTCCTCGGTGAAACAAGAATCTTTTTTGTTCAAACAAAAGCGCTTAGTTTAAGTTTAGCCTTTGTTTCCTCTGTGCTGCATCTTCTTTAAAGATTCATCCAATGGAATCCCAACTCCCTTTCTTTTGGATTTCCATTCTATTTAGATATGGTGTATGTAGATCTAATTCTTATATAAAGAAAACTTTCTCGTTTCACTTTGTCTCGCTTTCTCTAGAATCTCTAGAAAAAAGAATAGCTCTATCCTTTATTTAATATTTAATAATAAAATAATAAGAGACTATTAAATAAAAATGAGAATACTACTAAATTAGAACCTAATTAAGATAGTAGGACTAATCTATGCAGTATAATTAATGAGAAGTAATACTATAAAATAAAAATAAAGAACTCTATTTCAGAACTATGAGACAGAATATTCTGTTTTCTTATTTACTCTTTACTTTATTTTTTCTATTTAAAGTTGATCAATTTACATAATGTATCTATAAACAAAGTAATAAATATACTTAAAACAAAGTAGGAATTCGCAAAATGGATAAAATCATTGCAGTTATTATAGGGAAGTCTAGAGATATCCTATTTGAAGGAGGACGGGATTCAAATCAGGGAAAGGATCCTTTCTTCTATTGATTTGATAGAAATTCGTTTTTCTTTTCCTGTCTGTATGATTTTGATTTTCGATGAATGAGCCTTTGGTAATGCTTTTATCTCTATTCTATGTCGCAGGCGCCTATCCAGTCTATAAACAAATACTAATGAGAAAATGAAAACTATACTAAACTAAAGAAAACATAGGATAGAGATCCTAAAATCTAAAAAAGGGCATATTAGGGCTATACGGATTCGAACCGTAGACCTTCTCGGTAAAACAGATCAAACGGATTATTATCGAAATGATTTGAACTGTTTCAAAGACCCAACATGCATTTTTTTGCATTGGGCTCTTTCATAAACTGATTTAAAGATCAGTTAGTCCACCATAGTTTTTCTTTACGGAAAGATAATGAGATGGCTCCCTGTGCTCTGATTGATTTTTTGTATTATGATCTATCTAGGAGCAATACCAAAGTGTTTCAAAGGAGGATTACCTTGACTTAGGTCTGCCTCCGGTCTAAATTAAATCAACCTAAGTGAAATGGAGTCTCTATCGTTCCACTGCAAGAGTTAACTATGAGACTTCATACACCTTAAAGTTCATAGAACGAAAAGAAGTTTTTTGGAGGCCCTTATCCTCATTACGCCTAGCATTTAGTGGGCTGGATATTTACCTTATCAACTAGCAAATCCATAAGGGTTCTATTTGATTAGGCACCTGAATTGGCACCTGAATCGGACTGAACCGACTGTTTGTCAGGCTACTGTTCTCCTATTCTCTCGAATCTATGAAGTAAGACATTGATTTTGCAATAAGATCGATTATGTTCATTGCATAATAAGCTCCTTTGAAAAGCATTGGCGCACGTGTAAACGAGTTGCTCTACCGAACTGAGCTATAGCCCTTATCAGAGATATCTTAACATATAGATAATTTCTTGTCAAGATGAATATTTTCTAATGCCAGAGGATACCCCTTTGATCTGTATCTGTTTAGTATTTAGTTTAGTATTTAGTATATAACAGACCAATAACAGAGCGGTATTGCTTAGAAAAGGGATTCAATATATAATCGATCGAAGTAATGGGTCTTCCTTTGTGGTGATAAATTGCCTACTTAACTCAGTGGTTAGAGTATTGCTTTCATACGGCGGGAGTCATTGGTTCAAATCCAATAGTAGGTAAGTAGGTAGAAAAATTACTAGATAGCATTGGACTTACTTCGCTTCGCTATCTAATAACTTTTTCTACCCCTCTTCCCTTTTTCTTTGTATCAACTATAAACCACTGGATTGTCTTCAATTGGATGGGGGAATCCAATTGACAGCCTCGATTCGTATCCTAGCTCGTCTGAGAGCGAGCTTCGCTTCAACCAAATCTTTCGTACCCTCAGCTTTACTCAAGTTAGCTTCGGCTATTTCAAGTGCCTTTTGAGCTTCTTCCGGATCAATATCACTACCCAGTTCCGCATCATTTCCTAAAATGATGATCTCATTATTAACTATTCTCGCAAAACCGCTCCACAGAATCGCTGTTAACCATTGGTCGTTGAGGAGGCGTATTCTCAAAGGACCCATATCTACTGCTGTGTTAATGGGGGCGTGGTTTGGTAATACGCCAATTTGGCCACTATTAGTGGATAAAATGATTTCTTTCACTTCACAATCCCAAATAATTCGCTTAGGAGTCAGTACATAAAGATTTAATTTCATTTCTTCGATTTGTTCTCCTCTTCTAAGGTTATAGCTTTCGTGCTAGCTTCATCGATGTTACCCACCAAATAAAAAGCCTGTTCAGGTAGGCCGTCTAATTCTCCGGAAAGGATTAGTTGAAATCCCCTAATAGTTTCCGCAAGAGCAACATACTTTCCTGGAGAACCAGTAAAAACTTCTGCCACAAAGAACGGTTGTGATAAGAAACGCTCAATTTTTCTTGCTCTTGCTACAGTTAAACGATCCTCTTCCGATAATTCATCCAAGCCAAGAATTGCGATAATGTCCTGAAGTTCTTTGTAACGTTGTAAAGTTTCCTTAACTCTTTGCGCAGTTTCATAATGTTCGTTGCCAACGATCCGAGGCTGTAACATAGTCGAGGTTGAATCTAAAGGATCTACTGCTGGATAAATACCCTTGGAAGCTAATCCTCTGGAAAGTACGGTAGTAGCATCCAAATGTGCAAATGTTGTGGCAGGGGCAGGGTCGGTCAAATCGTCTGCAGGTACATAAACTGCTTGAATCGAAGTTATAGATCCCTTTTTAGTAGAAGCAATTCTTTCTTGCAAAGAACCCATTTCTGTACTAAGAGTAGGTTGATAACCCACTGCGGAGGGCATTCTCCCTAATAAAGCGGATACCTCTGATCCTGCTTGAACAAAACGAAAGATATTATCGATAAATAAAAGCACGTCTTGCTTATTAACATCTCGGAAATATTCCGCCATAGTTAGGGCAGTTAAACCAACTCTCATACGAGCTCCCGGTGGTTCATTCATTTGGCCATAGACTAGAGCTACCTTTGATTCCTCAATATTTTTTTCATTAATTACTCCGGATTCCTTCATTTCCATATAAAGATCATTTCCTTCACGAGTCCGTTCCCCTACTCCACCGAATACGGATACGCCCCCATGAGCTTTAGCAATGTTATTGATTAATTCCATGATCAGTACTGTTTTACCTACTCCAGCCCCCCCAAATAGTCCTATTTTTCCTCCACGTCGATAAGGAGCTAAAAGATCGACGACCTTAATACCTGTTTCAAAGATGGATAATTTCGTATCTAACTCGATAAAGGCAGGCGCAGATCTATGAATAGGGAACGTTGCACTACTATCTACAGGACCCAAATTGTCAACAGGCTCCCCAAGAACGTTGAAAATTCGTCCGAGAGTAGCTCCACCGACCGGAACACTGAGAGGAGCTCCCGTGTCAATCACTTCCATTCCTCTCATCAACCCGTCCGTAGCACTCATAGCTACAGCTCTAACTCGATTATTTCCTAATAATTGTTGTACCTCACAAGTCACATTAATTTGCTTATCGGCAGTGTCTCTACTCTGGACTACCAAAGCGTTATAAATATAAGGTAACTTGCCTGGGGGAAAAGTGACATCCAGCACGGGTCCAATAATTTGATCGATACGACCTGTACTTTTTTCTTCAATTGTGGAAACCCCGGGAGGAGAAGTAGTAGGATTGGTTCTCATAATTATCACATAATTAAAAAAAAGGAATTTGTCGAAATTTTTCTTTTTTTATTGTTGAATAATGCCAAATCAAATCAAAAAAAATCCAAAAGTAAAAAGGAAATGAATTAGTTAATTCAATAAGAGAGAAAAGGGGACCAGGACTTGATTTCGTTGCCCAAGCGAATCCCATTCAATCGTTTACTCATGGAATGAGTCCATTGGAAAGTTCAATCAATCTTTTTTTTCATATACATTTTGCCTTTTGTGGAGGATCTGTGCCTACTCTACTTTCCTATCTAGGACTTCGATATACAAAATATATACTACTGTGAAGCATAGATTGCTGTCAACAAAGAATTTTATTAGTATTTAGTTAGGTATTTGCATTCAAAATAAGAAAAGAGAACTATTAAGAACTTGTAAAATAAGGATTAGGAATTAATTTGGGTTGCGCTATATCTATCAAAGAGTATACAATAATTATGGATTTGGTAAATCAAATCCATGGTTTAATAACGAACCGTGTTAACTTACCATAACAACAACTCAATTCCTATCGAATTCCTATATTGGAATTCCTATAGGATAGAACATACACAGGGTGTACGCATTATATATGAATGAAACATATTCATTAACCTAAGCATGCCCTCAATTTTCTTTAATGAGTTGATATTATATTAATTGAATATCCTTTTTGTTTTACGAGATTTTTGCTAAAGTTTCATTTACGCCTAATTAACATCGAGTAGACCCTGTTATTGTGAGAATTCTTAATTCAAGAGTTATAGGGAGGGACTTATGTCACCACAAACAGAAACTAAAGCAGGTGTTGGATTTCAAGCTGGTGTTAAAGATTATAAATTGACTTACTACACCCCAGAGTATGAAACTAAGGATACTGATATCTTGGCAGCATTCCGAGTAAGTCCTCAGCCTGGGGTTCCGCCCGAAGAAGCAGGGGCTGCAGTAGCTGCCGAATCTTCTACTGGTACATGGACAACTGTTTGGACTGATGGACTTACCAGTCTTGATCGTTACAAAGGACGATGCTATCACATCGAGCCTGTTGCTGGGGAAGACAACCAATGGATCTGTTATGTAGCTTATCCATTAGACCTATTTGAAGAGGGTTCCGTTACTAACATGTTTACTTCCATTGTAGGTAACGTATTTGGTTTCAAAGCCCTACGTGCTCTACGTTTGGAGGATCTACGAATTCCCCCTACTTATTCAAAAACTTTCCAAGGCCCGCCTCATGGTATCCAAGTTGAAAGAGATAAGTTGAACAAGTACGGTCGTCCTTTATTGGGATGTACTATTAAACCAAAATTGGGATTATCCGCAAAAAATTATGGTAGAGCGTGTTATGAGTGTCTACGTGGTGGACTTGATTTTACCAAAGATGATGAAAACGTAAACTCACAACCATTTATGCGCTGGAGAGACCGTTTTGTCTTTTGTGCCGAAGCTATTTATAAATCACAGGCCGAAACCGGTGAAATCAAGGGGCATTACTTGAATGCGACTGCGGGTACATGTGAAGAAATGATTAAGAGAGCTGTATTTGCAAGAGAATTAGGGGTTCCTATTGTAATGCATGACTACTTAACTGGGGGATTCACCGCAAATACTACTTTGGCTCATTATTGCCGCGACAATGGCCTACTTCTTCACATTCACCGTGCAATGCATGCAGTTATTGATAGACAGAAAAATCATGGTATGCATTTCCGTGTATTAGCTAAAGCATTGCGTATGTCTGGGGGAGATCATATCCACTCCGGTACAGTAGTAGGTAAGTTAGAAGGGGAACGCGAAATGACTTTAGGTTTTGTTGATTTATTGCGCGATGATTTTATTGAAAAAGATCGTGCTCGCGGTATCTTTTTCACTCAGGACTGGGTATCCATGCCAGGTGTTATACCGGTAGCTTCAGGTGGTATTCATGTTTGGCATATGCCAGCTCTGACCGAAATCTTTGGGGACGATTCTGTATTACAATTTGGTGGAGGAACTTTAGGACATCCTTGGGGAAATGCACCTGGTGCAGCAGCTAATCGAGTGGCTTTAGAAGCCTGTGTACAAGCTCGTAACGAAGGGCGCGATCTTGCTCGCGAAGGTAATGAAATTATCCGAGCAGCTTGCAAATGGAGTCCTGAACTAGCCGCAGCTTGTGAAGTATGGAAGGCGATCAAATTCGAGTTCGAGCCGGTAGATACTATTGATTAACTAGATAAAACTAAAGATAAAGAAGGTATAAATAAAAAAGAAACGAAATAAAAAGAGAAAAAAATCAGTTATGAAATGCAGTAATTCTTCTTTATTCTTCTAATTGATTGCAATTAAACTCGGCTCAATCTTTTTTAGAAAAAAAAGATTGAGCCGAATAAAAATAGATCATGATATGATCATGAGACTTGACAAATTGAGATTCGTCTATTCTATATATCTAGAATATATATATTAAGGTATAATACAATAAAGAAATACAAATAAAATAATAAAATAATAAAATATAGTATTATCATATGATAATGATAATGGAATCAAATACGCAGTATTTACAGAAAAAAGTCTTCGTTTATTGGGAAAGAATCAATATACTTTTAATGTCGAATCGGGATTCACTAAGACAGAAATAAAGCATTGGGTCGAACTCTTCTTTGGTGTTAAGGTGGTAGCTGTGAATAGCCATCGACTACCTGGAAAAGGTAGAAGAATAGGACCTATTCTGGGCCATACAATGCATTACAGACGTATGATCATTACCCTTCAACCGGGTTATTCTATTCCACTTCTAGATAGAGAAAAAAACTAAAGGAGAATGAATGAAAAAAGACATAGTTTGGAAGTTAGACCTTTTTATAGGACTCTCTTTCAATTTCAAAAAAGAGGACGTTTGAAACTTTTAACAGGCGTAATCGTGAGTCAACAAGTGACTCGAACTGTGTGTGTAAAAAAAGAAGCATTTTTTTTTTTTCAAAATGCTAGAACTAGATAAGGAAGTTTTCTATAACCTTGAGAAAAAGGATAAAAAGGTAGTTTTTTTTTAGTTTATGACTCCGATCAAGAGCGAGAAATCCTTGATTTGGGATTGGACATAGAACCTGGACCCATCGTAGAGACGTTTAGTTCAAAAGAAAGGATCGTATCCTGATGGTAAGAATTATACTTTCGTGGAAATACAGCGCTATAGACTTCAATGCGGTAGAGTAGACGTTTTGTTTCTAATTTTTCTGGACCAAACCTCCGCTCCGACCCAACGATACAATGAATTTTTTCTGTTCATATTCATAAATAAAAAAGATTCGGAATCGCAATGCTACTATATGCGTCCAGAGGAGTATTTGGAATAATATTCTTCTATAATCCATTATTGCGGGGGGTCTTACTAACAGGGCTTCGCTGCACGGGACAGGTCTTCGTCGAAAAGCTAACTCCACCCGGCATTTTCATACCCTTTCTTTGGGTGGTATATCGCCTTTTAAAGTCTAAGAGGGTAGTAGGGGATCTATAGTAGGTAAGATAATTTGCCCTTTGATTTTGATTGAATATACTATTTTTCCGCCTTTACCACGCATTATTGTATGCGCTTCTAGAGAAGTATGTATGCAGGAAGTAAATTCTAACCGCTTTCTTTTGAATCCAATTTCAAATTAGATTAGAAAGATAGAAAGGCCATGAGGATGGGAAAATCAAAATAAAATCTTTTTAATTAGTTCTCCTTTTTTGGAATTTTCTTATTATCCTTTCATTTTTTTTACAGAATATTTTTCAAACTAAAAATAAAAAATACAATACAATAGTCAATATTCCTTATAATAGATATACTTAATTATATCATAAGAATCTTAAGATATTTTTCGACTAGATAGAAATAGTAAATTTGAATTGAGACACCTATTCCATGACGGATTTAAACTTACCTTCTATTTTCGTGCCTTTAGTAGGCTTAGTATTTCCGGCAATTGCAATGACTTCTTTATTTCTTTATGTGCAAAAAAATAAGATTGTCTAGTATTTTTTAGTGTAAGTAATATAATATGGTAGGGTATGTGGCTTTTTCTACACACACTTTCTACACACAAATGAAAAACGGTTATGGATGCGGATATAGGCTACGAGCATAAATGCATGAATATGCAGAGCCAGGTATAGCGAGTTTTATTTTATTTATTTTAATTGAATCAACGAATATTTTTTGAATAGAAAGTCAATGTATCTAACCTATTATTTCACAGGAGTACTAGTTGCTGAAGGCGATTTCAGAATCAAAAAAAGTAAAGTCAAAATTATTTAGCTTATTCTCTCAATTTCAATCGACCGCTGCTGGATTTAGTATATCTAATATGAATTGGCGATCAGAACACATATGGGTAGAACTTCTAAAAGGTTCTCGAAAAAGGGGTAATTTTTTCTGGGCCTGTATTCTTTTTCTAGGTTCACTAGGATTCTTATCGGTTGGGATTTCCAGTTATCTTGGTAAGAATATTATATCTATACTTCCATCTCAAGAAATTCTTTTTTTTCCGCAGGGGGTCGTGATGTCTTTCTACGGAATCGCAGGCCTATTCATTAGCTCCTACTTGTGGTGTACTATTTTGTGGAATGTAGGTAGTGGTTATGACCGATTCGATAGAAAAGAGGGAATAGTGTGCATTTTTCGTTGGGGATTCCCTGGAATAAAACGTCGCGTCTTCCTTCGATTCCTTATGCGGGATATCCAATCAATTAGAATTCAGGTTAAAGAGGGTCTTTATCCTCGTCGTATTCTTTATATGGAAATCCGGGGCCAGGGGATCATTCCCTTGACTCGTACTGATGATAAATTTTTTACTCCACGAGAAATTGAACAAAAAGCTGCCGAATTGGCCTATTTCTTGCGCGTACCAATTGAAGTATTTTGAGGTATCTTTTTTGAACTGAGTTGAATGAAGAAAAGAAGAATTGGAAGAAGAAAAGTTTTCTCAACACAGGGAGGAAGTCCCTTCTAAATTGGATTTGTTATTGTAAGGGGATTTTTAAGTATTTATCTAAAGGAAGGAACAAACGAGGATAAGAGAAATTTGCTTTTAATTTTTTTTTATCCAAGTTAGATATATCGCATACTATTCTTCCTTTTTCATCCGAAAGGGCTTTTTTTTTATTCTATTTCACTATTTCATTCCATCTAGATCTAAGAAAGAACCCAATGCACTGAAATTCCACTAATAACTAATATACAAAAAAGAAGAATAGATACAGGGTATCAAACCTATAGAGTTTTTGCTTCAAAGAAATAGAAATATCATGAAATAGAAATATCATCATATAGAGTCAGGGAATGGAATAGAGTCAGCGAATGAAGCATATTCATTAACAACTCCATTTACAGATCAAAAATGAAAAAAAAGAAAGCATTGCCTTCTTTACTATATCTTGTATTTATCGTACTTTTGCCTTGGGGGGTCTCTTCCTCATTTAACAAATGTCTGGAACTTTGGATTAAGAATTGGTGGAATACCAGGCAATCCGAAACTCTCTTAACTGATATTCAAGAGAAAAGGATTCTAGAAAGATTCATAGAATTAGAAGAACTTTCTCTCTTGGACGAGATGATAAAAGGGAAACTAAAGACACATGTACAAAAACCTCCTACAGGAATACACAAGGAAATAATACAATGGGTCAAAATAAATAATGAGGATCATCTCCATACCATTTTGCATTTCTCGACAAATATAATCTGTTTGGCTATTCTAAGTGGTTCTTTTTTTCTGGGTAAAGAGGAACTTGTCATTTTGAATTCTTGGGTTCAGGAATTCTTCTATAATTTAAATGACTCAATAAAAGCTTTTTTTATTCTTTTAGTTACTGATTTTTTTGTTGGATTTCACTCCACCCGTGGTTGGGAACTAGTAATTCGTTGGGTCTACAACGATTTTGGATGGGCTCCTAACGAGCTTATTTTCACTATTTTTGTTTGTAGTTTTCCAGTAATTCTAGATACATGTTTGAAATTTTGGGTCTTTTTTTGTTTAAATCGTCTATCTCCTTCGCTTGTAGTCATTTATCATTCAATTAGTGAAGCATAAATTCATTTGATCTCCCGATATTAATATTAATCAAATTAGCAAGCATCTTTTTTTAGAAAGAAAGCCCTTTTCCATTTTAGCAAAATTCTTTCTATTTATACCTACTTTAAGGTATTCATCATTGCAGTACAACTGTTGCAGTAGAATGACAACAGATTCGTGTATAGGGAACTAGATTAGCTTAGCTACCTATCTAATTTATTGTAGAAATTCTGGGATCTGCGATTGGACATGGAAAATAGAAATACTTTTTCTTGGGTAAAGGAACAGATAACTCGATCGATTTCTGTATCGATCATGATATACGTAATAACTCGGACATCTATTTCAAATGCATATCCCATTTTTGCGCAGCAGGGTTATGAAAACCCACGAGAAGCAACTGGACGAATTGTATGTGCCAATTGCCATTTAGCTAGCAAGCCCGTCGATATTGAAGTTCCCCAAGCTGTGCTTCCCGATACTGTATTTGAAGCAGTTCTTCGAATTCCTTATGATATGCAATTGAAACAAGTTCTTGCTAATGGAAAAAAGGGAGGGTTGAATGTAGGTGCTGTTCTTATTTTGCCCGAGGGATTCGAATTAGCGCCGCCCGATCGTATTTCCCCTGAGTTAAAAGAAAAGATAGGAAATCTTGCTTTTCAGAGTTATCGTCCCGATAAAAAAAACATTCTTGTGATAGGCCCTGTTCCCGGTAAGAAATATAGTGAAATTGTCTTTCCCATTCTTTCCCCTGATCCTGCTACGAAGAAAGATGCTCATTTCTTAAAATATCCCATATATGTAGGGGGAAACCGAGGAAGAGGACAGATCTATCCTGATGGTAGCAAGAGTAACAATACAGTCTATAATGCTACGTCAACAGGTATAGTAAGAAAAATACTACGTAAAGAAAAGGGGGGGTATGAAATATCCATAGTTGATGCATCAGATGGACGCCAAGTGATTGATATTATACCTCCCGGACCAGAACTTCTTGTTTCAGAGGGGGAATCCATCAAGCTTGATCAACCATTAACAAGCAATCCTAATGTGGGAGGTTTTGGTCAGGGGGACGCAGAAATCGTGCTTCAGGATCCATTACGTGTCCAAGGCCTTTTGTTCTTCTTCGCATCCGTTATTTTGGCACAAGTTTTTTTGGTTCTCAAAAAGAAACAGTTTGAAAAGGTTCAATTGTACGAAATGAATTTCTAGGTCCCGGGATTTCTTACCATCAAGTTGGTAAAAAGCCTCGATTTATTGGCAATTGCTAGAATTATCTATGATCTATTTTGGAAATCCTTTTTTTGTTTAGACTGCTTTTTGTTTATGAGATGTCTGGAATTCCTTATTTATATCCCATGCAAAAGAAGAGAATCCAAGGCAAAGGCGAGAACAATCAAATTAAAATTTCTTCTTTTTCGGAGGGATTGCAGGTCTTCTTAATCGTCTATTCGGCACAAGAAAAAGCCTTTTTCTTGTGCCGATTCTTCTTGTATCAAAATAAGAATCCTTTTTCTTCCTAATTCGTCAAAGATTACTATTTCTTCTTTATTCGGGTCTGTCTCTTGGACCTCTTTTTCTTTTGCTTAGGTTTAGCCGAGGTAGTGGACAAACAGAGGGGAAGAAAATATGGCGGGGGAAAAATTTCTTGTGATTGTGAGCAAATTGCTTGGCTTGTTTAATTAAGTTCAACTTCAAATTTACAGAAATTTTGCAAAAAAAAAGTAAACTCTTCCATTGAAGGTTTTTTTATTTTTAGGCTAGTTGAATAGTTTTGATTAAGGTTTTATTAGTTTATTACTCGAAACTAAATCAAGGATTTTCAGGATACTTCCTTCGTGGAATAAGATATTGGATCCTCGAGTGATCTCTTTTTCTTGTTGCTTCATAAGAGTGAATCGAATAGATTCAATTCGCGTTATAAGAGTAAAATAAAAATTCCGCGGGTCCTTTCCGCTCTAATCAGATAAAGGGGGGTAAGGACCCGCTAAGCTCCTACTTTTTCATGTTTACAATCTGGTCCCTCCGATTACTATAGAGATGAACCCAATCCAGAATATGAACCATAAAAGAAAACACCTACTAAACCAATCACAGCAATACCAGCTACAGTACCTATCAGCCAAAGAGGAATTCTTCCAGTAGTATCGGCCATTTCCCCTACTTTCCTCCACATTTTATCAATTGGTCATGCTAGAGACAAAAACAGTCATGGGTAGTTATAAGGATGGTATCCTTCCAAATGGGATAAGAGAATTCTTATTAGTCTCTTTCTTTCTCTCAATTGAAGAAGTAATTGGAAAATAAAACAGCAAGTACAAAAATGAGTAATAAACCCCAGTATAGACTGGTACGATTCAATTCAACATTTTGTTCATTCGGGTTTGATTGTGTCATAGTTCTATAGTTGGAATTTGTTTTATCGTTGGATGAACTGCATTGCTGATATTGATCCCAAGAAAAAAACAGTAGGTACAGCTAGTCCGTGAATAGCCAGCCATCGCACTGTAAAAATAGGATAGGTTCGATCTATGGTCATTGAGGGCCTCCTAAAAGGATCTACTAAATTCATCGAGTTGTTCTAAAGAATCAAAACGGTCGGTTATTAACGGAATTCCTTGTCGGCTTTCCGTGAAATACTCGTTTGGCCTAGGACTTCCAAACACGTCATAAGCTAAACCCGTACTGACAAATAACCAACCCGCAATGAATAGGGAAGGTATAGTAATGCTATGAATAACCCAGTATCGAATACTGGTAATAATATCAGCAAAAGAACGTTCTCCCGTGCTTCCAGACATGCTGAACTCCCAAAATTTTTGTACATTCAAAAAAGGAATTGATTCCGTAAAAGATGGGATCGACCAGTAAATAGAAAATTACTGATATTTCATCCTTGTGAGATTGTCAATTTTGTACCAAAGGTGTATTTTGAGTATACCGAATTAGTATAGCTATCCTTCCTATGGCACAGCAATCTGGTTTTGCCTGGTTCCGAAACATAATTACTTTTTTATTTTTTTTTTGTCTATAGGTAAGCTATATGTTATTCAAGGCATCAATAGAAAACCCCATTTTTGTAGGTTCTACTTACTTTTCATTGGCTTCGGAATAATAGAGTAATTCGGAATAGCAGCCAAAATCTTGGGAAAATCTAAGTTAATGATCAATAGGTTTGGATAAATAATTTAGGAAGGATATTCTCATACTGACACAATACAAGGACAAGTATATGTGAAATCTATCCTTTCATAATTCGTAATTCATCCTTGTATTGTTTGTTGGATTAGGTCTAACTTTCTTGACCAAACTGCGAGCGCGGAACTTTACGAGATGAAATAGGGAAAGACAGAAGATAGAATAGAACTTAAAAGGATAATTGAAGTGACTCGTCTTCGAATCTACTTTGGTTGGAGTTCGAAAAAGGAATAAAAATAAAGTAAATTCAAGGAAGAGCTTTCTTTTTTTTTTTTTTTTAACAGCCCCTTGGCAGGTCGTGGAATGCTTTTGTTCTCCTCTTATTCCATATGGAATACAATCAGTTAAAATAAGAAGGAATAGGGGAATATTCGATCGTTCACTCCAAAAAGAGGGTCCTATTGAAAAAGAAATTATCCAAAATAGAAAGAAGTTTTTTTTTTCAAATTCAATTGTTTATTTATCTCTTATTCAAAAATTTCCCTGAAAATTGAATTTCTTTTTTTCATTCAATGGGGTTAGATGATCTAGTTCTTAATATTATTACTTTACTCAATTGACAAATTCCACAACAAATCTCTTGATTCGGAATTAGGGACTCATGTATCATCTGATGAATCCACTTTCTTTTACACTTCTGTATCTTACTCTATCTTGTTTTTTAGTATTATCTAAAATAACTGATGAATTATGAATTTTCCATAACTTAGGTAAATGCTTTACCAACATATGTAGTGTAGTAAAAAAAAATAAATGGAATTTAACTCTTTCATGCTTACTTTAACTAGTTATTTTGGTTTTCTACTGGCTGCTTTAACTATAACCCCAGCTCTATTTATTGGCTTGAACAAGATACGCCTTATTTGAATTGACTGAATAATTATAATTCAGAAAAGAAAAATCTTTCTTTGGGATTCCTGGCATTCTACGACTCTTTTCCAGACTAATTAGGAATTCTTTTCTTGGTCATTGAGATTCGTGGATAATTTAGAGTACTATTTAGGGATAGATCGTACCTCTTTTTTTATCCCCTCGAACAAATCGAAATGATTGAAGTTTTTCTATTTGGAATCGTCTTAGGCCTAATTCCTATTACTTTAGCGGGATTATTCGTGACTGCGTATTTGCAATACAGGCGTGGGGATCAGTTGGATCTTTGATTGAGTCATTTTTTTTTTTTGATTGACCTCCTCCAGACCAGAGAGGAGGTCAAATTGAAATTGGAGTTACAATTCAATTTTGTTAAGTTATTTTACTCTGCTTCGACATAAAATAGATGGAATCACGCTCTGTAGGATTTGAACCTACGACATCGGGTTTTGGAGACCCGCGTTCTACCGAACTGAACTAAGAGCGCTTTCATTCATTCAAAAAGAAAATCTTTTTCTATTCCTAATGTATCTCACGTACGTATAGTCTCCACAAATTCAAGTTATACCCACTTTACTTTAATTGATCTCGTCGCTACTGCCTATAAAGAAGAAAGAAGTAATAGGTAGGGATGACAGGATTTGAACCTGTGACATTTTGTACCCAAAACAAACGCGCTACCAAGCTGCGCTACATCCCTTTTCCAAATTAAATTGTTGTACAATGCCATTGTACACAATTCCTGTCTTCTTTTCCACATCATAATTTTCTTCTTCTTTCTTTCTCTATCTATATATAGAACCCTCGTGTCATTTCTTCTTTTTGGTCTCATATAATTAAGGAATTATATACATATAAAATCCAATATAATTTCGCCTATAAAAGAAGGATTACTTTTCCTTGGTAATATATAGGAAGAAGGGGTCATCTTTTTCTTTTTTAGGGATAGGAAAATTTCGTCGATATGGTTCATTTTATATATAGCATAACAATCTTGGGCAAGAGTTTATGATCATATATGTATTCCAACAAGGAAGGAGGATTTTCAATGCGGGATATAAAAACATATCTCTCTGTAGCACCCGTGCTAAGTACTCTATGGTTTGGTGCTTTAGCAGGTTTATTGATAGAAATTAATCGTTTATTCCCAGATGCTTTGTCATTCCCTTTTTTTTAATTCTAGTTATTGCTATGGGAGGGATAGATTTCTTCGTGATATGACAAAATTTGATCCTTTTCAATCTTTTTTTAGTATCGGAAGGAAAAAGAAAGAAAAGATGGATTGGGTTGAACCTCAGAGTCATTAAAAATTTGGTAAACCCCATTTTTGAAAATAGAAATTCAATTTAAAGGGGTACCCAAGCTAAATAAGGCCTCAGAAATCAGAGCATAGAAAAGGCGGGGCTGGCTAATTAAATGAAAGGATTTCGAACCAAAATCTTTGCTAATTCGACAAGGATTGTATTCTTTAATTATTTCTCTATTTTTTATTACTTAATTAAAGAATAAAAAAAAATTATTCTAATGAATTTTATTCTTCTTCTTCGGATTCAAAATAGAAGAATAAAAGAATAAGTAGAAGAATTAAGTTAAGTCAATCCAAAAAGAAAAGGAGGTTCATGGCCAAGGGAAAAGATGTTAGAATCAGAGTTATTTTGGAATGCATCAGTTGTGTTCGAAAAGGTGCCAATGAGGAATCGACGGGGATTTCTAGATATAGTACTCAAAAGAATCGCCACAATACACCCGGACAATTAGAATTCAAAAAATTTTGTCGTTATTGTCGCAAGCATACGACTCATCACGAAATAAAGAAATAGGAACATCGTGTGTTTGATCTTTCCAAACAACAGAAAGAGTAAGAACTTCATATTTAATATATAAAGAAAACATAGTATAGAATACAAAATACAAATCAACTCATCTGATTTCCGGTAGATATTATTTCATATGTATAGAGGGTATTCATATACTATAATATGAATCAAATAAGATATGGATCAAAGAAAAACTACTTCTTCTGGATCCTAAATTAATAAAATAAAGAAGTGAATTTTCAAATTTTCAAATTTTAAATAAGGAATAAATCATGTATACATCTAAACAACCTTTTCTTAAATCTAAGCAACCCTTTAGTAAATCCAAGCAAACTTTTAATAAATCCAAGCAACCCTTTCGTAAATCCAAGCAAACTTTTCGTAAATTCAAGCAACCTTTTCGTAAATCTAAACAACCTTTTCGTAGGCGTCCCCGGATTGGCCCGGGAGATCGAATTGATTATAGAAACATGAGTTTAATTAATAGATTTATTAGTGAACAAGGAAAAATATTATCGAGACGAATAAATAGATTAACCTTGAAACAACAACGATTAATTACTCTTGCTATAAAACAGGCTCGTATTTTATCTTTCTTACCGTTTCGTAACTATGAGAACGAAAAGCAATTTCAAGCCCAGTCAATTTCAATAATTACAGGTTCTAGACCCAGAAAAAATAGACATATTCCTCAATTAACGCAAAAGTACAATTCCAATCGAAACTTAAGAAACAACAACCAAAATTTAAGAAACAACAACCGGAACTTAAGTTCCGATTGTTGATGTTTTATTCGAATTCGAAAGGGCCAGACCTATATATATTATAAAGAAAGTAATCCAGCTCGTTGATTCCTACCACTTAATCTTAATTTATTGTATCTTCCCGGAGTTCCCTCTCCGGGAATTCATCTTTTATTATTCCAGTATATTACTTTATTTATACCTTTAATTGATGATCTTTATTTTATTGGAAATCGTGTAAAGATTATTTGGATTTGATACAGCTACTTGTGCAAGCATTTTACGATTAAGAATCAATTTCTTCTTGTACAGGTTGTGTATTAATTTACTATAACTATCGAATACTTTATATACCCGCGTTGCTGCGTTTATCCGAGTGATCCACAAACGACGAAAATCCCTCTTTTGCCTACCTCTATCTCGATGAGAGGAAACAAAAGCTCTTTTTACCTGTTGGGTAATCATTCGATTAAGTCTTAAATGAGCCCCTCTAAAGTTTGAGGCAAATGAACGCATTTTTGTTCGTCGTCTCCGGGCTATATATCCTCGCGGAACTCTGGTCATTGAATCAAATTAACCTTAATGAATAACTAATGATTTCTCTTCTTTTAGCCACCCTTTTTCTCATTAATAACAAAACTAATTATTCCGATATATAAAATATTAATTCCAATGGCTTTTGCTATAGTAACCTTCCCAACCACGATTTTTTATTCCACTCCGTTCAGTTATTTCTATACGAAATAACAAATTCATTCTAATAATACTAAAAAAAATAGTGGGTTCCATCGTTTCTATGGTTCCCTTTTAAACGGTGAGGCCCTCTCTATACACCGGAGCCCTTTCTTTCATCAAAAGGTATTGCGAACTTGTATAGTCCACATTCTTTGGCTCTACCTATCCATTATAGAGTAAATAGCTCTTTTCACAATAAGAGTTATCCATACAGTGACGGTATTTAATTATGAAAGTTGGCTAAGTAGCTGACCCTGTTAGTCCGTTCTTTTAAGATAAAGGAGCATAAGCCTTTTTCTTTTTATTACTATTTCCTCCGCTTAATGGATAACCATTTGCTACCAATGGGAGAATTGCTTCTTATTTCCAATTTAGATAATTGGATTTGCACCAAAGGAAACCATAAATTCCATATACCATAGAAATCTAGGATAGAGAAGCTATATCCTATTCATTGGTACTAATCATGGATACTTCAATTTTTTTTATATTTGTTTGAAGTCATGATCTGAACGAGTCGCACATACACCCTAGCACATGTTCCTCGACGCTGAGGGCATCCTTTAAGCGCGGCCGTTTTTCGAGCATTTCGTATTGGCTGTCTTGCGTTTCTAATAAGTTGTTTAACCGTCGGCATGTTGTATGTATATAGAAAAAAATGGATTGGTTTAGATCCATCTTAACCTGATGATTGCTCATCATGAAGTCTTTCTATTTTCTATTAAATCGAGGAAAACACGAATTTAGCTGTGAAATAACTTTACAAGAAATCCGGACACTACCAATCCTTAAACATTTCTGGAAACCACACTGGATCAGTATCGCAGTGCTTGTCAATCATTTCATCCCCTACAATATCGACAAGTCCATAAGCTTTGGCTTCGTCTGCTGACATAAAAACATCCCTTTCCATGTCTTCGGATACAACCCAAAAAGGCTTGCCTGTTCTTACTGCATAAACCCTTGTGATCATTTCGCGAACTTTGTGTAACTCTTCTACTTCTAGTAAAAATTCTGGTGTCCTTGCCCGATAATAAGCACTAGCAGGTTGGTGAAGCATAATCCTCGCGTGAGGGAATGCTATACGCTTGGTGGGTTCTCCTCCAAGCAGAATGAAGGACGCCATGGAGGCGGCTATTCCGAGGCATATTGTATATATATCTGGTGTCACCGTTTGCATCGTATCAAAAATAGCCATTCCTGAGATTAGCCACCCGCCTGGGGAGTTTATAAACAAAAAAATATCACTAATTCCATCTTCTATACTCAGATATACCATGAGACCTGTAATATGATTCGTGATCTCGCAACGAATCTCTTGACCTAAAAAAAGTGTCCTTTCTCGATACATAACATTGTATAAGTCAACCCAAGTCGCTTCTTCATCTCCAGGAATCCGGTAAGGTACTTTTGGAACACCAATGGGCATATTAGATTAATATTATTAAATTTAAGTAAGAAAACCACACTTTAATATGGAAACGTAAGAATGGAACAGAAAGAAAGAATCCGCAGTTTATTGTCTTAATTTTTATTCTTAT
>NW_028260296.1:0-24481 GCF_056163025.1 Triticum urartu | reverse complement strand
GAAAGACACACATACGATATGTGGATTAGTAGAATTTAGGATATTATATTACTCTATCTTTCTTTATGATGATACCATCCTCATCTTAATTTCCTATTCCACTCTTATGGAATAGAGTACCGGTATTTTACCGGAATCCATACATAAATCGTATTCCCTTTTTATTTCAGACCTCTTTTCCCCATCTCACTTCTACTGCTTATTTGGATGTCTATGTGACCCATAGAAAGTGAAAGTTGGTCATATAATACATACATAATTGTATGTATAACTATAAGAAAAAGGAAGGGAAATTGTATAAGATTAAGAAAGTATAAGATTAAGAAAGCTCGTGGGTTAGAGATATAGAAAAGAAAAAGTAGAAAAGGATTAAAAAAGAGGGAATTCCTAATCCAATCAAAAAACCCATTTTGGTCTTAGTGTGGATAGAGGATCTTCCTATGTTATACTATATAACTCTCATCCGTGAAATATAACTCTCATCCATGAATTGATTTGATAGATCCGATATTCATAATATTGAATTGATTCAGTATTATCAGAATGCAAGCCCTACCCTTGAATTTACAAGATACCCCTTTTTCCTCTCCATGGGATTACATCCCGAGTTATTGTGAAAATAAAAAATAAAGAGGTTATGGAAGTCAATATTCTCGCATTTATTGCTACTGCACTGTTCATTCTAGTTCCTACTTCTTTTTTACTTATTATTTATGTAAAAACAGTCAGCCAAAATAATTAATTGGAATTCCAATTAATCATTGAAGAAATTAAAAAGGGATTAAATAAAAAAAATCCAAGTCTTAAATGAAAGGATCTGGTTGGAATCTTAAAGTGTGGTAGAAAGAACTACATATAGTTTTTTCTACGACACTTTAGATTCTTTCTATTATATTATCTTTGAATCTACATAGAATAGATTAGTAGATTGAAATAGTTAAGTAGTCTAATTCAATTTCTTTTTTCATTGCATCCACTTAATTTCAATCAGGTCAAAATAAAAAAATCTAAGACAATTCTTGACCAAAGAATCCATGGAAGGAAAGAAAAATAATATGAAGAATAGACTATAGTAAAAAGTAAAAGGAAATGGAAAATGTGTGATATGCCGTGAATAGTTCCGTGGAAGAAAGTCTAATTTTCTTATGTATAGAACTTTTTTTAACCATTCGTCATTTCTAGTAGAAATTCTGAATTGGTATAATGGCTCTTTCTTACATTACAACTTACAATACAAGAGTTTCTTACAGGAGTGAAACAAAACTAAAGAAAAAGATTAAAGAATAACGTTTGACAAAATGATTAATGCAAAATGATCCATTAAAGAAAAGAATTGATACAACAATTTGATTACTTAATCAATTAGTAGTATCCCTAGAGTCCACTCCTTCCCCATACTACTAGTGAAAGAGAAAATGTAAAGACTACCATTAAAGCAGCCCAAGCGAGACTTACTATATCCATCTAAATTATGTCTCCTATTTCTATGAAGGGATTATTCTACTATTGATCAATAATCATAGTGGAATCAAGGGTACAGAGTCAAAAAGGGATTCCGCCCTAAGGCCATGGATCAATCAGTTCAAGGAATTTACTCCTAACAAATTCTTATAGGAATTCTGGTAGAATTAGAGAGCATTAAAAATACGAGATACTATAGCCCTTTTTTCCTTAAAAAAGAAAGAGTACGGGAATGATGTCCTGAATAGAAGAAGCGGGAATAGGAAGATTTTTTATTCCTTTTGTTACTCTTTTTTTTTTTTTTAAGCAAAGGACGCCCGAATATACCATAAAATTATCGATAGATAAATATTTATTGGATACCTACCTTACCTAATGTTTATTTTTGACCTAAACCCTGCAGCCTTGCTTTGTATCATTCTATGAAAGAATGAAGAGATTTTATCCATAATACAACTCCTAAATTGATTTTTGATCGACCTATTTAATCTGATTCTCGTTAGAATTAAGTAGTCCTTACTTTAGTGTATGTAGGTAACATAAGATGTACGATAAAAAAATGTATAATAATTAGTAAGTCTTGATATTCTTTCGTGGAGTCCCTTCTTGAATCTTAGATTGAAAAAAAAAAAGAATGCCCCTTAGGGACCTTTCTTTGGATACCAAGATTTCTGACATCTTATCCTCGTATTTTAAAATTATCAAATCGAATCTCAATTAAGAACCAATTCAAATTCATATAATAAAAGAATAAGGAAACACTACCTCACCCCTATTGATAACCATTTTGGCCACTACCGTCAAAACAAACCCTAACCCTAGTTTGAGGATAGAACTATGGTATGGTTTCTCTAAACCCAGTATCGGCAGGCCCAGTTACTCTCTTGCCCGAACTTATGCGAAGTAAAAATTTATCGAATTCGATCAGCACTATAAAAAAAACCTAAGTATTTTATTGATCAGGCGGCACCCAGATTTGAACTGGGGATAAAGGATTTGCAGTCCCCTGCCTTACCGCTTGGCCATGCCGCCAAAAAATCCGATCAAAAATCTAGAAAACAGCAAGTATTCATCCACGTTTTCTTACGAAAAGCCCCTTTTATTTTGAATATAATTCTACTTACTTTTTTCCAATCTTTTTCAAAAAATCTATTCCTGCTTTTTTTGATCCAGTTTCTATTATTCTCCTCGATAGATTCTATCTTAAAACATACATTGTTAACACAATAAAACTTCCCATTTCTTTCTATTGAGATGAAAAAGAAGAAAAAGTGGATTTCTATTCACAGGCTGCAAAATTCAGAATAAATTGGAACCGTTAACTAGAATTCTCTTTTTTTTATTGCAGTAGTGAACTACTCTTAAATCGGTATTATCTCCCCCCCCTTCAATGGCATAATAAAATATTATGGCTTTATGCTTAATCCGTGTATAGGTAAACTTTAGGTCCGAACAGCATTATTATCCAAAGATCCCCTTTATGTACATATCTCTATGGGGAATCATGCTTTAATTTTTCAAAGTATTAAATTA
Organism: Triticum urartu; assembly: GCF_056163025.1. NCBI lineage: Eukaryota > Viridiplantae > Streptophyta > Magnoliopsida > Poales > Poaceae > Triticum > Triticum urartu. Next base: position 21,487 of record NW_028260296.1, on the reverse strand, counting down.
AATATCTTGAATAAAAAAAGGAAATTTGCTCTGATATAGAGTATAACCTGACTATCTTGGCGTACCCAAGTGAAATTACGATAAAAGAAAAGCATGGATATGGGGAGAGGTGGATAACTAGATTGGCATGTACTTAAAAAAGGGACTTACTTTATTTTAGAATTCCACAATGAAATACTGAATTTTCTAGCAATTATACTACTCCGATCCGAAATAAAAAAGAACCCTCAAATTATTTTGAGAAATTAAAGTAAGCACGCTATTCTAAATCGAAGTAAAGTCAAACTTTCTAGTATATTATATTACGGCTTTATTACATTCATAGAAAGGAGATAAAATGAGAAATCTTTGCCATCCAATCTGATTAGAATATCATAACATAAAGTATAAGTGGCAGAATTTTTTTTGTAGGAATGTTTTATCAATTCATTTTCATTTCATTTGTACCCCTGGCAAACTCGAACTTTCGTCCAAATGGTCTCTATTCATATGTATGAAATACATATATGAAATACGTATGTGGAGTTCCCTAGAATTTCATGTGATTCAGTAAACAGAATATAGATTCCATGATTGCTAGATCGATCCATAGGGATTGATGAAGAGTGAGCTGATAATGGAATTTTTCTTTGATAAACAGGAAACTTAAGATTAAGATGCTCCGGAATGGAAACGAGGGAATGTCCACAATACCCGGATTTAGTCAGATCCAATTCGAGGGATTTTGTAGGTTCATTAATCAAGCCTTGGCAGAAGAACTTGACAAGTTTCCAACAATTAAAGATCCAGATCACGAAATTGCATTTCAATTATTTGCGAAAGGATATCAACTGCTAGAACCCTCGATAAAAGAAAGAGATGCTGTGTATGAATCACTCACCTATTCTTCCGAATTATATGTATCTGCGAGATTAATTTTTGGTTTCGATGTGCAAAAGCAAACCATTTCTATCGGAAACATTCCTATAATGAATTCCTTAGGAACCTTTATTATAAATGGAATATACCGAATTGTGATCAATCAAATATTGCTAAGTCCTGGTATTTACTACCGCTCGGAATTAGATCATAAGGGAATTTCTATCTACACTGGCACTATAATATCAGATTGGGGGGGGAGATCGGAATTAGCAATTGATAAAAAAGAAAGGATATGGGCTCGCGTGAGTAGAAAACAAAAGATATCTATTCTAGTTCTATCATCAGCTATGGGTTCGAATCTAAGAGAAATTCTGGATAATGTTTCCTACCCTGAAATTTTCTTGTCTTTCCCGAATGCTAAAGAGAAGAAGAGGATTGAGTCAAAAGAAAAAGCTATTTTGGAGTTTTATCAACAATTTGCTTGTGTAGGTGGGGACCTGGTATTTTCGGAGTCCTTATGCGAGGAATTACAAAAGAAATTTTTTCAACAAAAATGTGAATTAGGAAGGATTGGTCGACGAAATATGAATCGGAGACTTAATCTTGATATTCCTCAGAACAATACATTCTTGTTACCACGAGATGTATTGGCCGCTACGGATCATTTGATTGGAATGAAATTTGGAACGGGTATACTTGACGATGACGATATGAATCACTTGAAAAATAAACGTATTCGTTCGGTTGCGGATCTGTTACAAGATCAATTCGGATTGGCTCTTGGTCGTTTACAACATGCAGTTCAAAAAACTATTCGTAGAGTATTCATACGTCAATCGAAACCGACTCCCCAAACTTTGGTAACTCCAACTTCAACTTCAATTTTATTAATAACTACTTATGAGACCTTTTTTGGCACATACCCGTTATCTCAAGTTTTTGATCAAACGAATCCATTGACACAAACTGTTCATGGGCGAAAAGTGAGTTGTTTAGGTCCTGGAGGGTTGACGGGGAGAACCGCAAGTTTTCGGAGCCGAGATATTCATCCGAGTCACTATGGGCGTATTTGTCCAATTGACACGTCTGAAGGAATCAATGTTGGACTTACTGGATCCTTAACAATTCATGCGAGAATTGATCACTTGTGGGGATCCATAGAGAGTCCGTTTTATGAAATATCTGCTGAGAAAGCAAAAGAAAAAAAAGAGAGACAGGTGGTTTATCTATCACCAAATAGAGATGAATATTATATGATAGCAGCAGGAAATTCTTTGTCCTTGAATCAAGGTATTCAGGAAGAACAGGTTGTTCCGGCTAGATACCGTCAAGAATTCTTGACTATTGCATGGGAACAGATTCATGTTAGAAGTATTTTTCCTTTCCAATATTTTTCTATTGGGGGTTCTCTCATTCCTTTTATTGAGCACAATGATGCGAATCGGGCTTTAATGAGTTCTAATATGCAGCGCCAAGCAGTTCCGCTTTCTCGGTCCGAGAAATGCATTGTTGGAACTGGATTGGAACGCCAAACAGCTCTAGATTCGAGGGTTTCCATTATAGCCGAACGCGAGGGAAAGATCATTTCTACTGATAGTCATAAGATACTTTTATCAAGTAGTGGGAAGACTATAAGTATTCCTTTAGTTAACCACCGTCGCTCTAACAAAAATACTTGTATGCACCAAAAACCCCGGGTTCCACGGGGTAAATCCATTAAAAAAGGACAAATTTTAGCAGAAGGAGCTGCTACAATTGGGGGCGAACTTGCTTTAGGAAAAAACGTATTAGTAGCTTATATGCCATGGGAAGGTTACAATTTTGAAGACGCAGTACTAATTAGCGAACGTTTGGTATATGAAGATATTTATACCTCTTTTCACATCCGGAAATATGAAATTCAGACGGATACGACAAGCCAGGGCTCCGCTGAAAAAATCACTAAAGAAATACCACATCTAGAAGAACATTTACTCCGCAATTTGGACAGAAATGGAGTTGTTAGGTTGGGATCCTGGGTAGAAACTGGTGATATTTTAGTAGGTAAATTAACGCCTCAGATAGCGAGCGAATCATCTTATATCGCGGAAGCTGGATTATTACGGGCCATATTTGGCCTTGAGGTTTCCACTTCAAAAGAAACTTCTCTGAAATTACCTATAGGTGGAAGAGGGCGCGTTATCGATGTGAAATGGATCCAAAGGGACCCGCTCGACATAATGGTTCGTGTATATATTTTACAGAAACGTGAAATCAAAGTTGGGGATAAAGTAGCCGGAAGACATGGGAATAAAGGGATCATTTCCAAAATTTTGCCTAGGCAAGATATGCCCTATTTGCAAGATGGAACACCCGTTGATATGGTCTTCAATCCCTTAGGAGTACCCTCCCGAATGAATGTGGGACAAATATTTGAAAGCTCGCTCGGATTAGCGGGGGATCTGCTAAAGAAACATTATAGAATAGCACCCTTTGATGAGAGATATGAGCAAGAGGCTTCAAGAAAACTTGTGTTTTCAGAATTATATGAAGCCAGTAAAGAAACAAAAAATCCATGGGTATTTGAACCCGAGTACCCGGGAAAAAGCAGAATATTTGATGGAAGAACAGGCGACCCCTTTGAGCAACCTGTTCTAATAGGGAAGTCCTATATCTTAAAATTAATTCATCAAGTTGATGAGAAAATTCATGGGCGTTCTACTGGGCCCTACTCACTTGTTACACAACAACCGGTTAGAGGAAGAGCCAAGCAAGGGGGACAACGAGTAGGAGAAATGGAAGTTTGGGCTTTAGAAGGATTTGGTGTTGCTCATATTTTACAAGAGATACTTACTTATAAATCTGACCATCTTATAGCTCGCCAAGAAATACTTAATGCTACGATCTGGGGAAAAAGAATACCTAATCATGAGGATCCTCCAGAATCTTTTCGAGTGCTCGTTCGAGAACTACGATCTTTGGCTCTAGAACTGAATCATTTCCTTGTATCTGAAAAGAACTTCCAGGTTAATAGGGAGGAAGTTTGATCGGAATAAATATAAATTCTTTTCTTATTTCTATTTTATGATTGACCAATATAAACATCAACAACTTCAAATTGGACTCGTTTCCCCTCAACAAATAAAGGCTTGGGCTAACAAAAACCTACCTAATGGAGAAGTCGTTGGCGAAGTCACAAGGCCCTCTACTTTTCATTATAAAACCGATAAACCAGAAAAAGATGGATTGTTTTGCGAAAGAATCTTTGGACCCATAAAAAGCGGGATTTGCGCTTGTGGCAATTCTCGAGCGAGCGGAGCTGAAAACGAAGACGAAAGATTTTGCCAAAAATGCGGGGTCGAATTTGTGGATTCTCGGATACGAAGATATCAAATGGGATACATCAAACTCGCATGTCCCGTGACTCATGTGTGGTATTTGAAAGGTCTTCCTAGTTATATCGCGAATCTTTTAGATAAACCTCTTAAGAAGTTGGAGGGCCTAGTATACGGCGATTTCTCTTTTGCTAGGCCCAGCACTAAAAAACCCACTTTTTTACGATTACGAGGTTTATTCGAAGAGGAAATTGCATCCTGTAACCACAGCATTTCTCCCTTTTTTTCTACCCCAGGCTTTGCAACATTTCGAAATCGGGAAATTGCGACAGGAGCAGGTGCTATTAGAGAACAATTAGCAGATTTGGATTTGCGAATTATTATAGAGAATTCTTTGGTCGAATGGAAGGAATTAGAAGACGAGGGGTATAGTGGAGATGAGTGGGAAGATAGAAAAAGACGAATAAGAAAAGTTTTTTTGATTAGACGCATGCAATTGGCGAAACATTTTATTCAAACAAATGTAGAACCAGAATGGATGGTTTTGTGCTTATTACCGGTTCTTCCTCCCGAATTGAGACCTATTGTTTATAGGTCTGGAGATAAAGTAGTGACTTCAGACATTAATGAACTTTATAAGAGAGTTATCCGTCGGAACAACAATCTTGCCTATCTATTAAAAAGAAGTGAATTAGCGCCAGCAGATTTAGTAATGTGCCAGGAAAAATTGGTACAAGAAGCCGTGGATACACTTCTTGATAGTGGGTCCCGCGGGCAACCGACGAGGGATGGTCACAATAAAGTATACAAATCACTTTCAGATGTAATTGAAGGTAAAGAGGGAAGGTTTCGCGAGACTCTGCTTGGGAAACGGGTCGATTACTCGGGGCGTTCTGTCATTGTTGTGGGTCCTTCGCTTTCATTACATCAATGTGGATTACCTCTAGAGATAGCAATAAAGCTTTTTCAGCTATTTGTAATTCGCGATTTAATCACGAAACGCGCCACTTCTAATGTAAGGATTGCTAAAAGGAAAATTTGGGAAAAAGAACCCATTGTATGGGAAATACTTCAAGAAGTTATGCGGGGACATCCTGTACTGTTAAATAGAGCACCTACCCTGCATAGATTAGGCATACAGGCCTTTCAACCCACTTTAGTAGAGGGGCGTACTATTTCTTTACACCCATTAGTGTGTAAGGGTTTCAATGCGGACTTTGATGGAGATCAAATGGCTGTTCATCTACCTTTATCCTTGGAAGCTCAGGCAGAAGCCCGTTTACTTATGTTTTCTCATATGAATCTCTTATCTCCCGCTATTGGGGATCCTATTTGCGTACCAACCCAAGACATGCTTATCGGGCTTTATGTATTAACGATTGGAAAGCGTCGAGGTATTTGTGCAAATAGATATAATAGTTGCAGAAACTACCCAAATCTAAAAGTAAATTACAATAATAATAATAATTTTAAATATAGGAAAGATAAAGAACCCCATTTTTCTAGTTCTTATGATGCACTGGGAGCTTATAGACAAAAACTAATCAGTTTAGATAGTCCCTTGTGGCTACGATGGAACCTGGATCAACGCGTCATTGGGTCAAGAGAAGTTCCGATTGAAGTTCAATATGAATCTTTGGGGACTTATCATGAGATTTATGCCCACTATCTAATAATGGGAAATAGAAAAAAAGAAATTCGTTCGATATACATTCGAACCACTCTTGGTCATATTTCTTTTTATAGAGAAATAGAGGAAGCCATACAAGGATTTAGTCAGGCCTATTCATACACTACCTAAACAAGAAAGTTAGATTCGGCGATGCCCCTCCCCTTTCGGGGGGCATTCCGATTTCCCTAGTATCATCATTATTTGCCACGCGAATCCAGATTGAGATTGAGGCAATTAAGTTAATTAAATTTTCGAATCACTGACTCAGGCCCATTGTCGAATCCTACTCAGCAATTGTCGAATCCTACTCAGCCGAAAAGGGGGTACTTATGTATGGCGGAACGGGCCAATCTGGTCTTTCATAATAAAGAGATAGACGGAACTGGTATGAAACGACTTATTAGCAGATTAATAGATCATTTTGGAATGGGATATACATCCCATATACTGGATCAACTAAAGACTCTGGGCTTCCATCAAGCCACTACTACATCGATTTCGTTAGGAATCGAGGATCTTTTAACAATACCCTCTAAGGGATGGTTAGTCCAAGACGCGGAACAACAGAGTTTTCTTTTGGAGAAACACTATTATTATGGGGCTGTACACGCGGTAGAAAAATTACGCCAATCTGTTGAGATATGGTATGCGACAAGTGAATATTTGAAACAAGAAATGAATTCAAATTTTCGGATAACGGATCCTTCTAATCCAGTCTATCTAATGTCTTTTTCAGGAGCCAGAGGAAATGCATCTCAAGTACACCAATTAGTAGGTATGAGAGGATTAATGTCGGACCCTCAAGGACAAATGATTGATTTACCTATTCAAAGCAATTTACGCGAGGGACTTTCTTTGACAGAATATATAATTTCCTGCTATGGAGCCCGCAAAGGGGTTGTAGATACTGCTGTGCGAACAGCAGATGCTGGATATCTTACACGTAGACTTGTTGAAGTAGTTCAACATATTATTGTGCGTAGAAGAGATTGTGGTACTATCCGAGGTATTTCTGTAAGTCCTCAAAATGGGATGACGGAAAAACTTTTTGTCCAAACACTAATTGGTCGTGTATTAGCAGACGATATATATATCGGTTCACGATGCATTGCCGCGCGAAATCAAGATATTGGAATTGGATTAGTCAATCGATTCATAACTGCCTTTCGAGCACAACCATTTCGAGCACAACCAATATATATTAGAACCCCCTTTACTTGCCGAAGCACTTCTTGGATCTGTCAATTATGCTATGGCCGGAGTCCTACTCATAGTGATCTGGTCGAATTGGGAGAAGCCGTAGGTATTATTGCAGGTCAATCAATTGGGGAGCCAGGGACTCAACTAACATTAAGAACTTTTCATACTGGCGGAGTATTCACAGGGGGTACTGCCGACCTTGTACGATCCCCTTCGAATGGAAAAATAAAATTCAATGAGAATTTGGTTCACCCCACACGTACCCGTCATGGGCAGCCTGCTTTTCTATGTTATATAGACTTGCATGTAACTATTCAGAGTCAAGATATTCTATATAGTGTGAATATTCCCTCAAAAAGCTTGATTCTAGTGCAAAATGATCAATATGTAAAATCCGAACAAGTAATTGCGGAGATTCGTGCCGGAACGTCCACTTTACATTTTAAAGAAAGGGTACAAAAGCATATTTATTCTGAATCAGACGGCGAAATGCACTGGAGTACTGATGTTTACCATGCGCCCGAATATCAATATGGTAATCTTCGCCGATTACCAAAAACAAGCCATTTATGGATATTGTCAGTAAGTATGTGCAGATCCAGTATAGCGTCTTTTTCACTCCACAAGGATCAAGATCAAATGAATACTTATGGTAAAAAAGATAGGGAAATTCTTGATTATTCAACGTCGGATCGAATCATGTCCAATGGCCATTGGAATTTTATCTATCCTTCTATTTTTCAAGATAATTCAGATTTGTTGGCGAAAAAGCGAAGAAATAGGTTCGTCATTCCATTACAATATCATCAAGAACAAGAGAAAGAACTAATATCCTGTTTTGGGATTTCGATTGAAATCCCCCTTATGGGTGTTTTACGTAGAAATACTATTTTTGCTTATTTTGACGATCCCCGATACAGAAAAGATAAAAAGGGTTCAGGAATTGTTAAATTTAGATATAGGACCCTAGAAGAAGAATATAGGACTCGAGCGGAAGACTCAGAAGAGGAATATGAGACCCTAGAAGACGAATACAGGACCCGAGAGGACGAATATGAATATGAAACCCTAGAAGAATCTAAATATGGAATCCTAGAAGACGAATACGAATATGAAACCCTAGAAGACGAATATGGGAGCCCAGAAAACGAATATGGGAACCCAGAGAACGAATATAGGACTTTAGAGAAAGACTCAGAAGAGGAATATGGGAGCCCAGAGAGCAAATATAGGACCCAAGAGGACGAATATGGAACTCTAGAGGAAGACTCAGAAGACGAATATGGCAGCCCCGGGGAAAGCGCAGAGGAAAAATATGGTACTTTAGAGGAAGACTCAGAAGAAGATTCAGAGGACGAATACGAGAGCCCAGAGGAAGATTCCATCTTAAAAAAAGAGGGTTTGATTGAGCATCGAGGAACAAAAGAATTTAGTCTAAAATACCAAAAAGAAGTAGATCGGTTTTTTTTCATTCTTCAAGAACTTCATATCTTGCCGAGATCTTCATCCCTAAAGATACTTGACAATAGTATTATTGGAGTGAATACACAACTCACAAAAAATACAAGAAGTCGACTAGGCGGACTGGTCCGAGTGAAGAGAAAAAAAAGCCATACGGAACTCAAAATATTTTCCGGAGATATTCATTTTCCTGAAGAGGCGGATAAGATATTAGGTGGCTGTTTGATACCGCCAGAAAGACAAAAAAAAGATTCTAAGGAATCAAAAAAAAGGAAAAATTGGGTCTATGTTCAACGGAAAAAAATTCTCAAGAGCAAGGAAAAGTATTTTGTTTCCGTTCGCCCTACAGTGGCATATGAAATGGACGAAGGAAGAAATTTAGCAACACTTTTCCCGCAGGATCTCTTGCAAGAAGAAAATAATCTCCAAATTCGACTTGTCAATTTTATTTCTCATGAAAATAGCAAGTTAACTCAAAGAATTTATCACACAAATAGTCAATTTGTTAGAACTTGCTTAGTAGTGAATTGGGAACAAGAAGAAAAAGAAAAGGCTGGTGCTTCCCTTGTTGAGGTAAGAGCAAATGATCTTATTCGCGATTTCCTAAGAATTGAGTTAGTCAAGTCCACTATTTCGTATACACGAAAAAGGTATGGTAGGACAAGTGCAGGACCGATTCCCCATAATAGGTTAGATCGCGCCAATATCAATTCTTTTTATTCCAAGGCGAAGATTGAATCACTTAGCCAACATCCAGAAGCTATTGGCACTTTGTTGAATCGAAATAAAGAATACCACTCTTTGATGATTTTGTCGGCATCCAACTGTTCTCGAATTGGTTTATTCAAGAATTCAAAACATCCCAATGCGATAAAAGAATGGAATCCTAGAATTCCTATTCGAGAAATTTTTGGGCCCTTAGGCGCTATTGTAGCTAGTATATCGCATTTTTCTTCATCTTACTATTTACTAACGCATAATAAAATCCTGTTAAAAAAATATTTGTTCGTTGACAATTTAAAACAAACCTTCCAAGTACTTCAAGAACTTAAATACTCTTTAATAGATGAAAATAAAAGGATTTCTAATTTCGATAGTAACATAATGTTGGATCCATTCCTTTTGAATTGTCACTTTGTCCATCATGATTCTTGGGAAGAGACATTGGCAATAATTCACCTTGGACAATTTATTTGTGAAAATGTATGTCTATTTAAATCGCACATAAAAAAATCCGGTCAAATTTTCATTGTAAATATGAATTCCTTTGTTATAAGAGCAGCTAAACCTTATTTGGCCACTACAGGAGCAACTGTTAATGGTCATTATGGAGAAATCCTTTACAAGGGAGATAGGTTAGTTACGTTTATATATGAAAAATCGAGATCTAGTGACATAACGCAAGGTCTTCCAAAAGTGGAACAAATCTTTGAAGCGCGTTCAATTGATTCATTATCCCCGAATCTCGAAAGGAGAATTGAGGATTGGAATGAGCGTATACCAAGAATTCTTGGGGTCCCTTGGGGATTCTTGATTGGAGCTGAGCTAACCATAGCCCAAAGTCGTATCTCTTTGGTTAATAAAATCCAAAAGGTTTATCGATCCCAAGGGGTACAGATCCATAATAGACATATAGAGATTATTATACGCCAAGTAACATCAAAAGTGCGGGTTTCCGAAGATGGAATGTCTAATGTTTTTTCGCCTGGGGAATTAATCGGACTATTGCGAGCGGAACGAGCAGGACGAGCTTTGGATGAATCGATCTATTATCGGGCAATCTTATTGGGAATAACAAGGGCTTCCCTGAATACCCAAAGTTTCATATCTGAAGCAAGTTTTCAAGAAACTGCTCGAGTTTTAGCAAAAGCTGCCCTACGAGGTCGCATTGATTGGTTGAAAGGCTTGAAAGAAAACGTAGTTCTGGGGGGGATTATACCTGTTGGTACCGGATTCCAAAAATTTGTGCATCGTTCCCCACAAGACAAGAACCTTTATTTCGAAATAAAAAAAAAAAATCTATTCGCGTCGGAAATGAGAGATTTTTTGTTTCTCCATACAGAATTAGTTTCTTCAGATTCTGACGTAACAAACAATTTTTATGAGACATAAGAACCCCCATAAAAATATTTTTTACTTTACTAGACTTTTGAACTTAGAACACTAACAGGTCAAATTTTAGATTTTTAAGATTTTTATTTTAATAAGTAAAACAAGTCAGTTAATTCATTAAGGTGGTTATGTTTATACCATGTATCAATGGCCAACTCTTATCTTAGTACAAGGTTCTCTCGGAACAATTATTATTTATTTCAAGCTATTTCGGATCTTTCTTAATCTTCAAAAAGAACTAAATTCCGTAATGGAATGGTAGGATTAAAAAAAAGGAAGTGTGGAAAAAATGACAAGAAGATATTGGAACATTAATTTGAAAGAGATGATAGAAGCAGGAGTTCATTTTGGTCATGGTATTAAGAAATGGAATCCTAAAATGGCCCCTTACATTTCGGCAAAGCGTAAAGGTACTCATATTATAAATCTCGCTAGAACGGCTCGTTTTTTATCAGAAGCTTGTGATTTAGTTTTTGATGCAGCAAGTCAGGGAAAAAGTTTCTTAATTGTTGGTACCAAAAAAAGAGCAACAGATTTAGTAGCATCAGCTGCAATAAGGGCTCGTTGTCATTATGTTAATAAAAAGTGGTTCAGTGGTATGTTAACGAATTGGTCGATTACGAAAACTAGACTTTCTCAATTTAGAGACTTAAGAGCAGAAGAAAAAATGGGAAAATTCCACCATCTCCCAAAAAGAGATGTGGCAATCTTGAAGAGAAAATTATCTACTTTGCAAAGGTATCTCGGCGGGATCAAATATATGACGAGATTGCCAGACATTGTGATCGTCCTTGATCAGCAAAAAGAGTATATAGCTCTTCGGGAATGTGCCATTTTGGGGATTCCTACTATTTCTTTAGTCGATACAAATTGTGACCCGGATCTCGCGAATATATCGATTCCAGCCAACGATGACACTATGACTTCAATTCGATTGATTCTTAACAAATTAGTATTTTCAATTTGTGAGGGCCGTTCTCTCTATATAAGAAATCGTTGATTAAGAATATATAGTGAATTCTTGGGCAACTGCGTAAATTTATGGAATCACTTACTTTACTATATCTTTTTTTTTGCATAGAATTTTTTTTGCATAGAAAAAAGAAGGGGAATATTGATATATATTAGAGGGTATTGATATATATTATGATCTGATGTGCTTTCTTGGTATCCTAAATATAAGATTAATACTTCAAGTTGCTGAGTTGAGAAAGAGATGGTTGAATCAAAAGAATTCCTTTTTTGAAGTTCAATTTTTATCAGAGGACAATATGAATATTATACCTTGTTCCATTAAAACACTCAAGGGGTTATACGATATATCGGGTGTAGAAGTAGGCCAACACTTCTATTGGCAAATAGGAGGTTTCCAAATTCATGCCCAAGTACTCATCACTTCTTGGGTCGTAATTACTATCTTGCTAGGTTCAGTTGTCATAGCTGTTCGGAATCCACAAACCATCCCGACCGACGGTCAGAATTTTTTTGAATATGTCCTTGAGTTTATTCGAGACTTGAGCAAAACTCAGATTGGAGAAGAATATGGTCCCTGGGTTCCCTTTATTGGAACTATGTTCCTTTTTATTTTTGTTTCGAATTGGTCGGGTGCTCTTTTACCTTGGAAAATTATAGAGTTACCCCATGGGGAATTAGCAGCGCCCACGAATGATATATAAATACTACTGTTGCTTTAGCTTTACTCACGTCAGCGGCATATTTTTATGCTGGTCTTAGCAAAAAAGGATTGAGCTATTTCGAGAAATATATTAAACCAACTCCAATCCTTTTACCAATTAACATCCTAGAAGATTTCACAAAACCATTATCGCTTAGCTTTCGACTTTTCGGGAATATATTGGCGGATGAATTAGTCGTTGTTGTTCTTGTTTCTTTAGTCCCCTTAGTAATCCCTATACCGGTCATGTTTCTTGGATTATTTACAAGCGGTATTCAAGCTCTTATTTTTGCAACATTAGCCGCAGCCTATATAGGTGAATCCATGGAGGGTCATCATTGAATTGACTCTTTTTGGAAATAGTATTTTTTTTTTTTGCAGCTTAGCTCAATTCATGCATGGTTCCAGATAATCTGCTTGGTTGCAAAAAAATAGTTAGAAATGCGTATGAATATATAGCCTAGAGTTGTAGGAGAGAGAATAGAATAGACTATATTATGGAATTTTCAAAGTATATATGCATTAAGGAGGGTGGAGTCAGGCTAGATCTATACTATAATATCCTTAATGTCTATAAGTGGAGTCCTCTTTTATGCAGGTTTCCACTTTAAGCAATGATTTTAGAATCCGATTCAATAGAAAATGAGAAAATATGCAAACAAAATAGAAGAAACAAATGTATATATATAGGATATTATATTATATATTCCTAGGTTAGATTCATTATCTAATCCGATATATGGATATGGAATTCCCTTCTATGTAGTTCGGACAATTCACATTATCATTTCAATTTGATTTCAATTTGTACTTTTTAGTTACTTTACTTCTCCCCAATAGAGCTTAGAAGTAAGAATTTATTGGTTGATTGTATCCTTAACCATTTCTTTTTTTTGACACGAGGAACTACTCACCATGAATCCACTAATTGCTGCTGCTTCTGTTATTGCTGCTGGATTGGCCGTAGGGCTTGCTTCTATTGGACCTGGAGTTGGTCAAGGTACTGCTGCAGGACAAGCTGTAGAAGGTATTGCGAGACAGCCAGAAGCAGAAGGTAAAATACGAGGTACTTTATTGCTTAGTCTAGCTTTTATGGAAGCTTTAACAATTTATGGACTAGTTGTGGCACTAGCGCTTTTATTTGCGAACCCTTTTGTTTAATCTTAAAAAAAAAATTCTTTCGATTTCGATTAGATACTTTTTTCTTTTTTTAGTAAATTGGTATTTGCTTCCACAATTCCAATTATATCAATACTTTATTTAATTTACTCCTATTTATTACTCCTGGAATTATCTATTTATCGGGACAGATAATACCCCATTCTAGGAAGGGCTGAGTTGAGTATTATTAATTTAGAAGATATGCTCACCTTCTTATTTCCCGTCCTTAGTTTAGGAAAGTGGAAAGTTTTTTCCTTTTATTTTAGGAATTTTGGGAACAGAACATTTCAACAAAGGAAGTCTTTCACCGGTCAAACAAGACGTAAGACTTAATCTAAAAGAAATTACTAGATTGAATCTATTTGCATTAAAAAAACCGATCAAAAAAGGGCGAGCGAAGTAAGTGATCGAAAAACTTTGTTCTTTGTTCGTCCTATCTATAAGAGGAGAGCATATGAAAAATGTAACCCATTCTTTCGTTTTTTTAGCTCACTGGCCATCCGCTGGCAGTTTCGGGCTTAATACCGATATTTTAGCAACAAATCTAATAAATCTAACTGTAGTGGTTGGTGTTTTGATTTTTTTTGGAAAGGGAGTGTGTGCGAGTTGTCTATTTCAAGAATAGATTGGATCTATCCGGCTGCACTTTATAATATTTTTTAGTATTTTTCGGATAAATAAGAAAAGGGTGCACGATCTCGACGAATTACTTCTGAATAAATTCAGAAATCATATGGAAGAACCATAGCATTTCGCGACTCATTGGTAAATCAACTTTGATTCTCTATAAACCAAGAATGTGAGACCATTAACACGGTTAAAGCTAAACTGCTTGAAGTCCAGGCAAAAAGAGGTACTCTTTCTACAACTATATTAGTATTAGTACCAATTTAAACGGGAAATAGCTAATGTAAAATTTATCTGATATAGAACACTCATATCGATAAAATGGTTTGAACTATTTACTAGAAAAAAAAGGGGGCACCCTGCCCTTTTTTAACCAATGCCGAATCGACGACCTATGTATAAAAAAGAGAAATTTTTTGGATTTGAAGAAAAAAAAAATAAAAAAGAATTCTATTAATTTTCATTTTCCATTTATTTAGTTAGTTTTTCTTAATGAAATTGAAATTATTAACTAGAGGGCAAATAAAAATAAAGAAACAACTTTGCTGACCATGATATATTTTTATCTAGGCGGAAGAGTCCTCTTAATATTTATCTAGTCTTATATAGGTTTCGGTATATTGAAATATAAACATAAAAAAGAAGATAGAGGATAGGCTCATTACTTAAAAAAAAGATATGGAAATAGCTATAGAAAAAAAAAAAGGAGCGTGAGAGCCAAATGAATCGAAAGATTCATGTTTGGTTCGGGAAGAGATCATAAAAGTTGTAAACTTACAAAATAATCTACTTTCATTAAAAGATTTATTAGATAATCGAAAACAGAGGATCTTGAGTACTATTCGAAATTCAGAAGAATTGCGTAGAGGGACCATTGAGCAACTCGAAAAAGCTCGGATTCGATTACAGAAAGTCGAACTAGAAGCGGATGAGTATCGAATGAATGGATACTCTGAGATAGAACGAGAAAAAGCAAATTTGATTAATGCTACTTCTATTAGTTTGGAACAATTGGAAAAGTCTAAAAACGAAACCCTTTATTTTGAAAAACAAAGGGCAATGAATCAGGTCCGACAGCGGGTTTTCCAACAGGCCGTACAAGGAGCTCTAGGAACTCTGAATAGTTGTTTGAATACCGAGTTACATTTCCGTACGATTCGTGCTAATATTGGCATTCTCGGGTCCCTGGAATGGAAGAAATAATTAAATTAATTAGGCCTTGAACTTCTACTTTCGTTTAGAATTTAGGCATTATTTTTCCCCTTGCTTCCGAAAAAAGAGTCAAGAAACACTAATGGCAACCCTTCGAGTCGACGAAATTCATAAAATTCTCCGCGAACGTATTGAACAATATAATAGGAAAGTAGGGATTGAGAATATAGGTCGCGTAGTTCAAGTGGGGGATGGGATTGCTCGTATTATAGGTCTTGGTGAAATAATGTCAGGTGAATTAGTCGAATTTGCAGAAGGTACTAGGGGTATTGCTCTGAATTTGGAATCCAAAAATGTTGGGATTGTATTAATGGGCGATGGGTTGATGATACAAGAGGGAAGTTTTGTAAAAGCAACAGGAAGAATTGCTCAGATACCCGTGAGTGAGGCTTACTTGGGTCGTGTTGTAAATGCTCTGGCTAAACCTATTGATGGGAAAGGCGAAATTATAGCTTCCGAATCTCGCTTAATTGAATCTCCTGCTCCAAGTATAATTTCCAGGCGTTCCGTATACGAACCTCTTCAAACAGGGCTTATTGCTATCGATTCGATGATCCCTATAGGGCGCGGTCAGCGAGAGTTAATTATTGGGGACAGACAGACTGGCAAAACAGCAGTAGCCACAGATACAATTCTCAATCAAAAAGGGCAAGGTGTAATATGTGTTTATGTAGCTATCGGTCAAAGAGCATCCTCCGTAGCTCAAGTAGTAACTACTTTCCATGAGGAGGGGGCCATGGAATACACTATTGTAGTAGCTGAAATGGCGGATTCACCTGCTAC
This sequence comes from Triticum urartu, assembly GCF_056163025.1. Lineage (NCBI taxonomy): Eukaryota > Viridiplantae > Streptophyta > Magnoliopsida > Poales > Poaceae > Triticum > Triticum urartu. The sequence continues at coordinate 5,409 of NW_028260296.1, read as the reverse complement.
ATTACAATACCTCGCTCCTTATACGGGAGCAGCCCTGGCTGAGTATTTTATGTACCGCGAACGGCATACTTTAATAATTTATGATGATCTCTCCAAACAGGCACAAGCTTATCGCCAAATGTCCCTTCTATTAAGAAGACCTCCCGGACGTGAGGCTTATCCAGGGGATGTTTTTTATTTGCATTCACGCCTTTTAGAAAGAGCCGCTAAATTAAATTCTCTTTTAGGCGAAGGAAGTATGACCGCTTTACCAATAGTTGAGACTCAATCTGGAGACGTTTCCGCCTATATTCCTACTAATGTAATCTCCATTACAGATGGACAAATATTCTTATCTGCGGATCTATTCAATGCCGGAATTCGACCCGCTATTAATGTGGGTATTTCTGTTTCCAGAGTAGGATCCGCGGCTCAAATTAAAGCCATGAAACAAGTAGCTGGCAAATCAAAATTGGAACTAGCGCAATTCGCAGAGTTACAAGCCTTTGCACAATTCGCCTCTGCTCTCGATAAAACAAGTCAGAATCAATTGGCAAGGGGTCGACGATTAAGGGAATTGCTTAAACAATCCCAGGCAAATCCTCTCCCAGTGGAAGAGCAGATAGCTACTATTTATACCGGAACAAGAGGATATCTTGATTCGTTAGAAATTGAACAGGTAAATAAATTTCTGGATGAGTTACGTAAACATCTAAAAGATACTAAACCTCAATTCCAAGAAATTATATCTTCTAGCAAGACATTCACCGAGCAAGCGGAAATCCTTTTGAAGGAAGCTATTCAGGAACAGCTGGAACGGTTTTCTCTTCAGTAACAAATAAATTTTGCATGTCTACTCTTGTTAGTAGAATAGGAATCGTTGAGAAAGCTTTTTCATTTGAATCATGCAAAAAAGTTTTCTTTGTTTTTAGTTTAGTATAGTTATTTAAAGAATAGATAGAAATAAGATTGCGTCCAATAGGATTTGAACCTATACCAAAGGTTTAGAAGACCTCTGTCCTATCCATTAGACAATGGACGCTTTTCTTTCATATTTTATTCTTTCTTTTATTTTTTTGCTTCTTCCGAGAAAAAACTGTTAGACCAAAACTCTTTTAGGAAATCAAAAAATCCAGATACAAATGCATGATGTATATATTATATCATGCATATATCATAAAGAAGGAGTATGGAGGCGGTAGTGGGAATCGAACCCGCAACCCCAAGGTTATGAGCCTTATGAGCTACCAAACTGCTCTATACTCTTAAACTAAAGAGGGGTAACTAGTGGATAAAAGAGGGTTGGATACGCCCCTCTACCAATATCTATACAAATAGAATAGTCCATTTATACAGAATGGTAAAGAGGGCTCCTCTATGATTATCAATTCCAGAAATCCATACAAATACGAAAGGGTATTTTATCCTTACCAACTGGATCTTGTTGCACCCGGTAACAAACATTCATAAACCATTTCTCGAAGTACGTGTCCGGATAGCCCAAAATGTCGATAGTTAGCTCTAGGTCTTCCGGTCAAAAAACAACGTCGATGAAGGCGTGTAGGTGCACTATTACGCGGTAGGGATTGCAATTTTTCTCGCATTTTCGTTTTTTCACTCAAACTCAAGGGAGAAACTTTGCTTCTTATCTTTTTTTTTAAAGATTGACGAATCAAATGATATTTCTGTTCTAATTTCTGCCGCTTCTTCTCCCTCTGAATCAAACTTTTTTTTGCCATAATGTGTCGTTGCTATTATTACCAAGTATACGGTTCTAATCCTAGATGGAAAAATAAATAGAAAAAGAAATCTAAAAAGGCAGATCCTCCCTCTCTATCAAGAGTAATGAACTAGGTGCTGATACAGTACAAAAAAACAAACTAAATTAACCAAACTTGCCTGATGTTGAGGCAATCAAGAAAGCTGCATAAGTGAATATATAACCCACGGAAAAGTGAGCTAATCCAACCAATCTTGCTTGCACAATGGAAAGAGCCACGGGCTTATCTCTCCAGCGAATTAAATTAGCTAAAGGTGTGCGTTCATGAGCCCATGCTAAAGTCTCAATTAATTCCTGCCAATACCCCCGCCAGGAAATTAAGAACATAAATCCAGTAGCCCAAACAAGATGTCCAAATAAGAACATCCACGCCCATACCGATAAACTATTCATCCCAAAAGGATTATATCCATTGATAAGTTGTGAAGAGTTTAACCATAGGTAATCTCTTAACCATCCCATCAAATAAGTGGAGGATTCATTAAATTGTGAAACGTTGCCCTGCCATAATGTGATATGTTTCCAATGCCAATAAAAAGTAACCCACCCAATGGTATTTAACATCCAGAAAACTGCCAAATAAAATGCGTCCCAAGCAGAAATATCACAAGTACCGCCGCGCCCTGGGCCGTCACAAGGAAAACTATATCCAAAATCCTTTTTATCTGGCATTAATTTGGAACCGCGTGCATCTAAAGCGCCCTTTACTAAAATCAATGTAGTTGTATGCAAACCTAGAGCAATAGCATGATGAACCAAGAAATCCCCAGGTCCTATTGTTAAGAAAAGCGAATTACTATTCTCATTAACAGCATTCAACCATCCGGGCAACCATAGGCTTCGACCCGCATTGAAAGCGGGGCCATTCGTTGAAGATAAGAGTATATCGAACCCATATGTCGTCTTGCCATGAGCAGATTGTATCCATTGGGCAAATATAGGTTCGATCAAGATTTGCTTTTCTGGAGTACCAAAAGCAAGCATGACGTCGTTATGAACATAAAGGCCCAAGGTATGGAATCCTAGAAAGAGGCTAGCCCAACTTAAATGAGATATGATAGCTTCTTTATGGTCTAACATTCTTGCCAATACATTATCCTCATTCTGTTCCGGATTGTAATCCCTAATGAAAAAAATAGCTCCATGAGCAAAAGCCCCTGTCATGATGAACCCTGCAATATATTGGTGATGAGTATATAAAGCAGCTTGAGTAGTAAAGTCTTGTGCTATGAATGCATAAGGAGGTAAAGAGTACATATGTTGAGCTACTAAGGAAGTAATAACCCCTAAAGAAGCTAGAGCAAGACCTAACTGAAAATGAATCGAATTGTTGATTGTGTCATAAAGGCCCTTATGCCCACGCCCTAATCGACCCCCCGGAGGAGTATGCGCTTCTAAAAGATCTTTAATACTGTGCCCAATTCCGAAGTTAGTTCGATACATGTGACCGGCAATGAGAAAAATAAATGCAATAGCTAAATGATGGTGAGCCATATCGGTCAGCCACAAACTTTGTGTTTGTGGATGGAATCCCCCAAGAAGAGTTAGAATGGCAGTTCCCGCTCCTTGAGCGGTACCAAATAAATGATTACTCGAATCAGGGTTTTGGGCATAAAGATTCCATTGACCCGTCAAAAGGGGTCCCAACCCCTGGGGATAGGGTAATACATCTAAGAAATTATTCCATCGAACGTACTCCCCCCTGGATGCGGGAATAGCAACATGAACTAAATGTCCTGTCCAAGCCAAAGAACTTACCCCGAAAAGTCCTGACAAATGATGATTGAGACGAGATTCCGCGTTTTTGAACCACGAAAGGCTTGGTTTCCATTTGGGTTGTAGATGTAACCAACCCGCTATTAAGGACAGCGTAGAAAGAAATAATAGAAAAAGAGCTCCAGTATAAAGATCCTCATTGGTGCGTAATCCTATTGTATACCACCACTGATAAACTCCAGAATAAGCAATATTCACTGGACCAGCAGCACCTCCTCGAGTAAAGGCTTCCACAGCGGGTTGACCAAAATGAGGATCCCAAATCGCATGAGCAATAGGTCTTACGTGTAAAGGATCCTGTATCCATGATTCAAAATTTCCTTGCCAAGCTACATGAAACAGATTTCCGGACGTCCATAGAAAGATTATTGCTAATTGCCCAAAGTGAGAAGCAAAAATGTTCTGATAAAGACGTTCTTCAGTAATATCATCATGACTTTCGAAATCATGTGCGGTAGCAATACCAAACCAAATACGACGAGTAGTGGGGTCCTGAGCTAAGCCTTGGCTAAACCTGGGAAATCTTAATTCCATAATGCCTTTCAAATCCTCCTAGCCACTATCCTACTGCAATAATTCTCGCTAAGAAGAATGCCCATGTCGTGGCAATTCCACCCAGAAGGTAATGGGTTACTCCTACAGCGCGTCCTTGTATAATGCTCAAGGCTCTAGGCTGAGTAGCAGGAGCAACTTTTAATTTGTTATGAGCCCAAACGATAGATTCAATGAGTTCTTGCCAATAACCACGGCCGCTGAATAAAAACATTAAACTGAAGGCCCAGACAAAATGAGCACCTAAGAAAAAAAGACCATATGCAGATAATGAAGAACCATAAGACTGAATGACTTGCGATGCCTGTGCCCACAAGAAATCTCGAAGCCACCCATTAATCGTAATGGAACTCTGTGCAAAGTTTCCCCCTGTAATATGAGTTACCACCCCTTGATCACTTATAGTACCCCAAACATCCGACTGCATTTTCCAACTGAAATGGAAAATGACTACCGAAATTGCATTGTACATCCAGAATAAACCTAAGAAAACATGATCCCAGGCGGATACTTGACATGTTCCCCCTCGGCCAGGCCCATCGCAAGGAAAGCGAAAACCTAGATTTGCTTTATCGGGTATCAAACGGGAACTCCGAGCAAATAAAACACCTTTCAAAAGTATTAATACAGTCACATGTATGGTAAATGCATGAATGTGATGGACTAAAAAATCTGCGGTTCCTAATGGAATAGGTAACAAAGCCACTTTGCCACCTACTGCTACTAACTCGCCGCCTCCCCACGTTAAGCTAGTACTTGTTGTTGCACCAGGAGCTGTTACGCCAGGCGCAGTAGCATGGATATTTTGTACCCATTGAGCAAAGATAGGTTGTAATTGTATGGCAGTATCCGAAAACATATCTTGTGGACGGCCTAAAGCACTCATGGTATCATTATGAATGTACAAGCCAAAACTGTGAAAACCTAGAAATATACATACCCAGTTAAGGTGGGATATGATTGCATCGCGGTGTCTAAGGACGCGATCTAATAGATCGTTGTATCGAGTAGTTGGATCATAGTCTCTTACCATAAAAATTGCTGCATGTGCAGCAGCACCGACTATTAGAAATCCGCCAATCCACATGTGGTGTGTGAACAAGGAAAGTTGTGTACCATAGTCAGTAGCTAGGTATGGATAGGGAGGCATAGAATACATATGATGAGCTACAACAATGGTTGTAGAGCCTAGCATAGCTAGGTTAAGAGATAATTGAGCATGCCATGACGTTGTTAAGATTTCATAAAGACCCTTATGGCCTTGTCCTGTAAATGGGCCCTTGTGAGCCTCCAAAATATCTTTAAGTCCATGGCCAATACCC
>NW_028260295.1:0-45720 GCF_056163025.1 Triticum urartu | reverse complement strand
AATAAGAAAACAGAAACCGAGGAAGAGGAAACCACAAGAGTGAAGACTAGTAGAGTCTCGTCTTTTGTCATTCTTTGCTCCTTTTTCACTCAATGATTCCTTCGAATTTGCCGACCAAAAATTCTATATGTCTATTCTATCTATGATATTTCTATATATATAGAATATGATATCTAATATGACATCCGATTTGTCAAAGGGATTGGATTGGTGACTTACCCATTCAGTGACTTTGGCACTGGACGTTCCAAAAACGGGTACTATCGGATCGGGTGAATTAGAGAATAGACAGAGGTCCGTTGGCATTTCAGCCTTTCTTCTCCTTTCAGGGCCTATCCGAAAGAGAATCCAGTACCTCTTGGTCCTGAATATCAGAATAGGACGAACGAACCGGCCTCCGCGGATATCTTTGCTTCGGAACAAAACCCTGCAATCAAATAGATTGTCCCAAGGGCGCCATATTCTAGGAGCCCAAGTTATGCTATTGAAAATTCGTTCCTCTAGCAGTTCCGGTTTGAGCATTCCGTTCCCTTTTTCAAACTCCACTTCTTTTCATATAGCAATCCCTGATCAAAGAGAGAACAATATCCATTTCAAAACATTTCTAACAGATTCCTTAGTTCGGACCGACGAAGTAATGTCACTCGACTATTATCAACCTGACTGCAATCTTTTTCTGTCGGTAAGGATTGCACCAGAGCACCTTCTACTTCTAATAGGCCATGAACTATAGATAGAGAAGAATCATTCTGAGCGAGTACATAAGAAGCGATCCACTTTTTTTCATCGGTTCCAGGGGAAGACCAAAGATCTTGCGCGGCAGGTCCGCCAGAAAAACTCAAAAGAGAAAGAAGTCTCGTTAATCTCTTCATGCTCGTTCCAAGTTCGAAGTACCTTTTGGCCAAAGAAAAACCCGCTTCCTGACACGATTGCCTCTTTATCTTTATATAGATAGATTCTATGGGGTTATTACTTAGTAAGTCTATTTTGTACAAGAGCCCCTCCTATCTGATAGAAAAGGGTCCCATGATCCCGAGCCGATCTTACCTTGGCTCGCAAACCCCAAGTTTGTCTATGAAGAGCTAATCTAATTGTATTTTTTTCTAGAATGGATTTCTTATGTGGAATACTAATGGATAGGGCTTCGTTGCTAAGTGCTACAAGATCTAGTGCACTGGAACTCGTGGTTATGGACCCGAATCCTTTAGTATGGAACATTGTCTTTTCCAAGTAAAAACCCCTAGTATATGAAAGAATGAAAAGGTGCTTTCGTTCTTGTGGAATAAGAAGCCCTCGTACCTTAATGAAAGGAAAATCGTAATTTTTCGTTAGGTATTTGACCAAATAGGATCGTCCAGTTCCTACAGAACCTATCACTAAAATACCCGATAGGGCTAAGCGGAACGAAAAGGGTTTTCCATGAGATGGTAAATGAAAACGATTAGTCCCACACGAGGTTTGGGAATAAGTGATTGTCTGATAATGAGCAAGGAATATACGTCTTTCTGCTAAAGAGGATCTATTAAACTCATAATTCATTAGATCCTTGTTATCAATGCCAACTAGGTATCATAAGTAAATGGATCCCGGTTGTTCAATCCTTTGATAACCAAGGTCATTCTTTGCTAAAGAGAAATGATCACTATGAGTCAGACTCAATAGAATTGGATCCATTCCAAATAGCGAGAATTAGGATTCTTGATCCCTCTCAATCTCTCTTTCAATTCGAGGATCCAGAGAGGTGTTTTCATAGTCATCTCCGAATATTTGCCATCTCGGAATATTTTCGATTTCATTTTTCTATGATATGTCTTTCTATATGAAAATTGGTTATTTACGATGTACGATGATCCCTGTTAAGCATCCATGGCTGAATGGTTAAAGCGCCCAACTCATAATTGGTAAATTTGCGGGTTCAATTCCTGCTGGATGCACACGAACGGGAACATTCCATAAGTCTATTGGAACTGGCTCTCTATCCATGGAATCTCATCCATCATCCATACATAACGAATTGGTATGGTATATTCATACCATAACATAAGAACAATAAGAACTCGAATTCTTATCGATACTGGAACTCAGAGCATAGGAGGGAAAGTCGATTTATGGATGGAATCAAATACGCAGTATTTACAGAAAAAAGTCTTCGTTTATTGGGAAAGAATCAATATACTTTTAATGTCGAATCGGGATTCACTAAGACAGAAATAAAGCATTGGGTCGAACTCTTCTTTGGTGTTAAGGTGGTAGCTGTGAATAGCCATCGACTACCTGGAAAAGGTAGAAGAATAGGACCTATTCTGGGCCATACAATGCATTACAGACGTATGATCATTACCCTTCAACCGGGTTATTCTATTCCACTTCTAGATAGAGAAAAAAACTAAAGGAGAATACTTAATAATACGGCGAAACATTTATACAAAACACCTATCCCGAGCACACGCAAGGGAACCGTAGACAGGCAAGTGAAATCCAATCCACGAAATAATTTGATCCATGGACGGCACCGTTGTGGTAAAGGTCGTAATTCCAGAGGAATCATTACCGCAAGGCATAGAGGGGGAGGTCATAAGCGCCTATACCGTAAAATAGATTTTCGACGGAATCAAAAAGACATATCTGGTAGAATCGTAACCATAGAATACGACCCTAATCGAAATGCATACATTTGTCTCATACACTATGGGGATGGTGAGAAGAGATATATTTTACATCCCAGAGGGGCTATAATTGGAGATACTATTGTTTCTGGTACAAAAGTTCCTATATCAATGGGAAATGCCCTACCTTTGAGTGCGGTTTGAACTATTGATTTACGTAATTGGAAGTAACCAATTAGGTTTACGACGAAACCTAGAAATCGATCACTGATCCAATTTGACTACCTCTACGGGATAGACCTCAACAGAAAACTGTTGAGTAACGGCAGCAAGTGATTGAGTTCAGTAGTTCCTCATAGAAAATTATTGGCTCTAGAGATATGGTAATATGGAGAAGACAAAATTGTTTGAAGCACGCACAGAACCGGAAGCGCCCCTTGTTTCAAAGAGAGGAGGACGGGTTATTCACATTTAATTTGATGGTCAGAGGCAAATTGAAAGCTAAGCAGTGGTAATTAAGACCCCCGGGGGAAAATAGGGATGTCTCCTACGTTACCCATAATATGTGGAAGTATCGACGTAATTTCATAGAGTCATTCGATCTGAATGCTACATGAAGAACATAAGCCAGATGACGGAACGCAGAGACCTAGGATGTAGAAGATCATAACATGAGCGATTCGGCAGATTTGGATTCCTTTCCTATATATCCACTCATGTGGTACTTCATCATATGATTCATATAAGATCCATCTGTCTAGAGATCGTCATATACATCTAGAAAGCCGTATGCTTTGGAAGAAGCTTGTACAGTTTGGGAAGGGGTTTTTTGAGAGAAAAGAAGAATCTACTTCAACCGATATGCCCTTAGGCACGGCCATGCATAACATAGAAATCACACGTGGAAGGGGTGGGCAATTAGCTAGAGCAGCAGGTGCTGTAGCGAAACTCATTGCAAAAGAGGGTAAATCGGCCACTTTAAGATTACCATCTGGGGAGGTCCGTTTAGTATCCCAAAACTGCTTAGCAACAGTCGGACAAGTGGGTAATGTTGGGGTGAACCAAAAAAGTTTGGGTAGAGCCGGATCTAAGTGTTGGCTAGGTAAACGCCCCGTAGTAAGAGGGGTAGTTATGAACCCTGTGGACCACCCCCATGGGGGCGGTGAAGGGAAAGCTCCCATTGGTAGAAAAAAACCCACAACCCCTTGGGGTTATCCTGCGCTTGGAAGAAGAACTAGGAAAAGGAAAAAATATAGCGATAGTTTTATTCTTCGTCGCCGTAAGTAAATACGTAACTAGGAATATGGAAAATTGCATTTTTGGAATTTGCAATAATGCGATGGGCGAACGACGGGAATTGAACCCGCGCATGGTGGATTCACAATCCACTGCCTTGATCCACTTGGCTACATCCGCCCCTTATCCAGCTAAAGGATTTTTTTCTTTTTTCCATTGATCATTATTCTATTTATTCTGACCTCCGTACTTCGATCGAGATATTGGACATAGAATGCCACTCTTTAAAAAGGAAAAAAGGAGTAATCAGCTGTGACACGAAAAAAAACGAATCCTTTTGTAGCTCATCATTTATTGGCAAAGATAGAAAAGGTCAATATGAAGGAGGAGAAAGAAACAATAGTAACGTGGTCCCGGGCATCTAGCATTCTACCCACAATGGTTGGCCATACAATCGCGATTCATAATGGAAAGGAACATATACCTATTTACATAACAAATCCTATGGTAGGTCGCAAATTGGGGGAATTCGTGCCTACTCGGCATTTCACGAGTTATGAAAATGCAAGAAAGGATACTAAATCTCGTCGTTAACTGAATTCTGAATAGAAAGATTAAGAAGAAAAAAAGATTCAAAATAAAGTAAAGGTAGGCGGGGAATAACCTTATTTATGACAAGTTTCAAACTAGTAAAGTATATCCCTAGGATAAAGAAGAAGAAAAGTGGGCTAAGGAAACTCGCAAGGAAAGTTCCAACCGATCGTCTACTTAAGTTCGAGAGAGTTTTCAAAGCACAAAAACGTATCCCTATGTCTGTTTTCAAAGCACAAAGAGTTCTTGACGAGATTCGCTGGCGTTACTACGAGGAAACTGTTATGATACTGAACCTCATGCCCTATCGAGCATCTTATCCCATCTTAAAGTTGGTTTATTCGGCAGCCGCAAATGCTACTCATTATAGGGATTTCGACAAAGCGAATTTATTTATTACTAAAGCCGAAGTCAGTAGGAGTACTATTATGAAGAAATTCAGACCTCGAGCTCGAGGACGTAGTTTCCCCATAAAAAAAAGCATGTGTCATATAACAATTGTACTAAATATAGTAAAGAAATCTAAATAACCTTTAGATCCATCTAAGATTTCGATTCCCAGTAAAAAAAATATAGAATAGAAAAATATGGGACAAAAAATAAATCCACTCGGTTTCAGACTTGGTACAACCCAAAAACACCATTCCTTTTGGTTCGCACAACCAAAAAATTATTCTGAAGGTCTACAGGAAGATAAAAAAATAAGGGATTGTATCAAGAACTATATACAAAAGAATAGGAAAAAGGGCTCGAATAGAAAAATAGAATCAGACTCAAGTTCCGAAGTAATTACACATAATAGAAAAATGGACTCAGGTTCAAGTTCCGAAGTAATTACACATATAGAAATCCAAAAAGAAATCGATACGATCCACGTCATAATCCATATTGGATTCCCAAATTTATTAAAGAAAAAAGGAGCAATCGAAGAATTAGAGAAAGATCTACAAAAGGAAATTAACTCTGTAAACCAGAGATTTAATATTTCTATCGAAAAAGTTAAAGAACCTTATAGACAGCCTAACATTCTTGCAGAATATATAGCTTTCCAATTAAAAAATAGAGTTTCATTCCGAAAGGCAATGAAAAAAGCCATTGAATTAACTAAAAAAGCAGATATAAGGGGAGTAAAAGTAAAAATTGCGGGTCGTCTCGGAGGAAAAGAAATTGCACGCGCCGAATCTATTAAAAAGGGTAGACTTCCCCTCCAAACAATTCGCGCTAAAATTGATTATTGCTGCTATCCAATTCGGACTATCTATGGAGTATTAGGTGTAAAAATTTGGATATTCGTAGACGAAGAATAAGTAATCTTGTCTTCGGATTCTGTCCATTGATAGAATAAAAAATGACAAGAGACTTTTTTCCTGAAATCCCTGCAAAAGAAGAAATTATACCTCTTTCTATAAGATTTAATGAAAATTGATAAATCATTTAATATAATTGCTATGCTTAGTGTGTGACTCGTTATTTTTTTCTTTTTTTTAAGAAAAAAACTTAGTAATTATAGAAAATTAACTAATAACCAACCTATTGCTTCGTATTGTCGAGATCCTAACTAAGAAACAGTCACTATATGAATAAATACCTCTATCATAACATAAATGAGTAGATGTGTCATATAGTTGTAGCAACTGCAATTTTTTCTCTAAAAAAGAAAAGGGATTCTAGGTTGTGAAGCAAAACTAAAGGGATGTGGATAAAGGGAGGGATGATAGAAAGAAGGAAGAGGAAATAAATAAGATATAGGATTCCACTATGTATGGTCTATGAATTACATCATAAAAGGCAATGTGATAAAGCATCAATATAATAAAAATAATAGAGAATTAAAAATTGTAACTTGAAACAAGAACTACAAATTTAAAGCAATAATAAAGAGCCGCCCGGGTTAATAAAACTGAGAAAATTAACTCGGAAAGAAATTTTTTGGAAGCTCCGTTGCGGGATTCAGACCTAACCATTCAAGGAGAAGCAGTGGGAACGACAGAACCTATGATTCCATAGGATTTTATTGAAAAGAATCCTAACACTTCATTGGGTGGGATGGCGGAACAAACCAAAAAAATTGTCTTATTTGGTAAGTTTATAAATTAACAAATAAGACAGGAAAGAGTAAATATTCGCCCGCGAAATTCTTATTGAATTAGAATACTTTACCGCGATTCAATAAGAGTAAAAATAAGGATTTTTTTAAGAAGGATTACATTATCTATAAATATAGAATTTAGATAAATATACACACACATCTGGATATATTCTAGATCTTCTTTTTTGACTATATATTATATTTTTCTGTTTTAACAAATTCAATATAAAAAAAACCGAACTTTTTCTATTATCTATTAATGTGTATCTATCCGTACCGTAATATTTTGGAATATTATGAATTAGAGAAATTTACATGCTTTCTGATTCCATTCGCGAGGAGCTGGATGAGAAGAAACTCTCATGTCCAGTTTTGCAGTAGAGATGGAACTAAGAAAGAGAACCATCGACTATAACCCCAAAAGAACCAGATTTCGCAAACAACATAGAGGAAGAATGAAAGGAAAATCCTGCCGAGGCAATCGTATTTGTTTTGGTAGATATGCTCTTCAAGCACTTGAACCCGCTTGGATCACGGCGAGACAGATAGAAGCAGGACGAAGAGCAATAACACGATATGCACGTCGTGGTGGAAAAATATGGGTACGTATATTTCCCGACAAACCGGTTACACTAAGACCCACGGAAACACGTATGGGCTCGGGAAAGGGGTCCCCCGAATATTGGGTATCCGTTGTTAAACCTGGTCGTATACTTTATGAAATGGGGGGAGTATCTGAAACTGTAGCTAGAGCAGCTATCTCCATAGCTGCCAGTAAAATGCCCATACGAAGTCAATTTATTCGATTAGAGATATAGAACCCTAAAAGGGGTATGGAAGATAAAAAAAAATGCTCGGTTTTTCTTTCTGGAAAGACAATATTTCTTTCATCCTTTTGCATTGAAATAACAAATTGAAATCAAAATAATATGATTCAACCTCAGACCCTTTTAAATGTAGCAGATAATAGTGGAGCTCGAAAATTGATGTGTATTCGAGTCATAGGAGCTGCTGGTAATCAGCGATATGCTCGTATTGGTGATGTTATTGTTGCTGTAATCAAAGACGCATTGCCCCAAATGCCTCTAGAAAGATCCGAAGTAATTCGAGCTGTAATTGTACGTACATGTAAAGAGTTCAAATGCGAAGACGGTATAATAATCCGCTATGATGACAATGCTGCGGTTATAATTGATCAAAAAGGCAATCCAAAAGGAACTCGAGTTTTTGGCGCGATTGCCGAGGAATTGAGAGAATTGAATTTTACCAAAATAGTTTCATTAGCTCCTGAAGTATTATAAATACTAGTAGGCGAAATTGAGACCAAAGAATTAATTTAGTAGATTGTGTTTTACGTATATGTTTTAAAATCCAAAATGAAAAAAAAAAAAAGAAAACATGTTGATTATAGAAAAATTAGGAGGAACCTAGAATTAGAGTCTTATGGGCAAGGACACTATTGCTGATTTACTAACCTCTATAAGAAATGCGGACATGAATAAAAAAGGAACAGTTCGAGTAGTATCTACAAATATTACCGAAAACATTGTTAAAATACTTCTACGAGAGGGTTTTATTGAAAGTGTTCGGAAACATCAGGAACGTAACAGATATTTCTTGGTTTCAACTTTGCGACATCAAAAGAGAAAGACTATAAAAGGAATATATAGAACAAGAACCTTTTTAAAGCGTATCAGCCGACCCGGCTTACGAATTTATACCAACTATCAAGGAATTCCTAAAGTTTTGGGTGGAATGGGAATTGCTATTCTTTCTACTTCTCGAGGAATAATGACAGATCGAGAAGCTCGACTAAACAGAATTGGGGGAGAAGTCTTATGTTATATATGGTAATCGCCCCGCCTATAGTGCTCGAATTCTATCTCGCCCTTCCTATTTTTAAAATAAAAATAGAAAAATAGGAGAAAAAAAATATGACAGAAAAAAAAAATAGGAGAGAAAAAAAAAACCCGAGAGAAGCAAAAGTAACTTTCGAAGGTTTAGTTACGGAAGCCCTACCCAATGGAATGTTCCGCGTTCGGCTAGAGAATGACACCATCATCCTAGGCTATATTTCAGGAAAGATACGGTCTAGTTCTATACGAATACTGATGGGGGATAGGGTCAAAATTGAAGTAAGTCGTTATGATTCAAGCAAGGGACGTATAATTTATAGACTTCCCCATAAGGATTCGAAGCGTATCGAAGACTCGAAGGATAGCGAAGATTTGAAGGATAGCGAAGATTTGAAGGATACCAAAGATTCAAAGGATTAGGTTTTTCTTTTTTTTTCTAGGGTAATAAATTCTAAGTTCTAAAATTCAAGCGAAGAGACTTATTTTTTCCAAAAGATTAGATTCATAGTTTAAAAAAGGATACGGAAATATGAAAATAAGAGCTTCCGTTCGTAAAATTTGTACAAAATGTCGACTGATTCGTAGGCGTGGACGAATTAGAGTCATTTGCTCTAATCCGAAGCATAAACAAAGACAGGGGTAATCTTTCGAAAAAGAACTTTACTTTCTAAAAAGTAAAAAAAAGTACCCGCGGAAATGTTCCAATTCCAAATAAAATAATTTCATTTAAAATAATTAAAGTAAAGGGTTTATTTTACCCTGAAACGGATATCTTTGTATCTTTTTTTCTTTTTTTTATTTCTAACTCATATTTATGAGATAATAAAATATGGCAAAAGCTATACCAAAAATTGGTTCACGTAAGAAAGTGCGTATTGGTTTACGTAGGAATGCACGTTTTAGTTTACGGAAGAGTGCACGTAGAATAACAAAAGGGGTTATTCATGTTCAAGCTAGTTTCAACAATACCATTATAACTGTTACAGACCCACAAGGTCGGGTGGTTTTTTGGTCCTCGGCCGGTACTTGTGGATTCAAAAGCTCAAGAAAAGCATCACCCTATGCTGGTCAAAGAACAGCAGTAGATGCTATTCGTACAGTAGGTTTGCAACGAGCAGAAGTTATGGTAAAGGGCGCTGGTAGTGGAAGAGATGCCGCATTACGAGCCATTGCTAAAAGTGGTGTGCGATTAAGTTGTATACGCGATGTAACACCTATGCCGCATAATGGATGTCGACCGCCTAAAAAAAGACGTCTGTAAAAGAATTAACCCGCTTTCAACTTTCATTTCAAGAGAAATAAACGATTCAATGATAAAATAATAATACTAGTCTATTATGGTTCGAGAGGAGGTAGCAGGATCCACTCAAACACTACAGTGGAAGTGTGTTGAATCAAGAGTAGATAGTAAGCGCCTTTATTATGGTCGTTTCATTCTGTCCCCGCTTAGAAAAGGTCAAGCGGACACCGTCGGTATTGCCTTGCGAAGAGCTTTACTTGGAGAAATAGAAGGAACATGTATCACACGTGCAAAATTTGGGAGCGTGCCGCACGAGTATTCTACAATAGCAGGTATTGAAGAATCCGTACAAGAAATTTTACTAAATTTGAAAGAAATTGTATTGAGAAGTAATCTCTATGGAGTTAGAGACGCATCCATTTGCGTCAAAGGTCCTAGATACATAACTGCTCAAGATATCATCTTACCGCCTTCCGTAGAAATCGTTGATACGGCACAACCTATAGCTAACTTGACAGAGCCCATTGATTTCTGTATTGATTTACAGATCAAGAGAGATCGTGGATATCAGACAGAACTCAGAAAGAACTATCAAGATGGAAGTTATCCTATAGATGCTGTATCCATGCCTGTTCGAAATGTGAATTATAGTATTTTTTCTTGTGGGAATGGAAATGAAAAACACGAGATACTTTTTCTAGAAATATGGACTAATGGAAGTTTAACCCCTAAGGAAGCACTTTATGAGGCTTCTCGTAATTTGATTGATTTATTTCTTCCTTTTCTACACGCGGAGGAAGAGGGCGCTAGTTTCGAAGAAAATAAAAACAGGTTTACTCCACCCCTTTTTACTTTTCAAAAAAGATTAACTAATCTAAAGAAAAACAAAAAAGGAATTCCATTGAATTGTATTTTTATTGATCAATTAGAATTGACTTCTAGAACGTATAATTGTCTAAAAAGGGCCAATATACATACACTATTGGACCTTTTGAGTAAGACTGAAGAAGATCTTCTGAGAATTGACAGTTTTCGTATGGAAGATAGAAAACATATATGGGACACTCTAGAGAAGCATCTCCCAATTGATTTACTTAAGAATAAACTCTCGTTTTAAATCCATTGCAATTTTTTTTCTTCTTCTTTTTCGAGTTAGAATAAAAAGAAAACAATTTAGCATCTTTGGTACAATCTATATTTTCGCGAAATGGATCATAATAAAATGGATTTTAGGTATCTAGGGAAGATTCACTTGGAAGTAACTATTTCCTAGATACCTATGGTACTTCACGGTTGAATGAATCAAAAAATATCTAAAAAAGACCTAAAGTTAATGATTTATCAATGGGTAATGTTGCTCCAATACCTAACCAAAGAGCTACTACAGTACCGATTAAAAAAACGGTCGTAGCTACTGGGCGGCGAAATGGATTTTGGAATTTATTGACATTCTCTAGAAAAGGTACTGTCAATAAGCCTGTTGGCACAGAAACCATTAAAAGAACGCCCAATAACTTATTGGGTACCGTACGGAGTATTTGAAACACGGGAAAGAAGTACCACTCGGGTAATATTTCCAGAGGAGTTGCAAACGGATCTGCCGGTTCACCAATCATTGATGGCTCGAGAACCGCTAAACCTACATTACATGCAATAGTACCTAGAATTACTACTGGAAAAATATATAAAAGATCGTTGGGCCATGCGGGTTCCCCGTAATAATTATGTCCCATCCCTTTAGCTAATTTAGCTCTTAATACAGGATCATTTAAGTCTGGTTTCTTTGTTATTGGGATAGGTGAACTCTTTAGGATCCATCCCCCAAAGGAACCGGACATGAGAATTTATCATCATCCGGCTCGAGCAAGAGTGAAAGAAATAAGACCGCGGAAGATCCTTAATAGAATTAAGGTTTATAATGACTCAATGACTCTAGGCAAGAAAAGCTTTATCAGATTCTCTTTTCCGAAGTTGCACCTACAACTACTCATTGAAAATAATCCTATTCTTATGGGTAAATGCTCAATATCCAAGTGGGCTTACAAATTTGATCATGATCAATTGCTTTGTGGATTGTCTCATGTCTCTTGATTAGTTGGTATTTATCCCCTCAATATCGCAAGTTTCTTACCTCCAAACAAAATATTTACTTGTTACTAATAAAAAATCAAAAAGTTTAGCCTACATTCTTCCTTAGATCCCTTCTTTTACTCCGATAGTATTGCGGATCACAATCGATGCAAAGAAAATGAATGCATTTCCATACTATAATAAAAAGGTAAGTGTAATAAATAGAGAACTGGATCATGTCACATGACTTATTCCATTTCTACTCTATGGGATCTTACGGAGCCTGTTCATGGATGACATGGTTGCGGTATGATCATAGAAGATATTCTCCTCAAGTGAACCAGCCTATCCTTCCTAGGTAGGGGACTTACATGTTGATTGGATGCGGAGACACCTTTGGTTGTGAATTCTAATGTGGCAGATCCAATTCTTTATCTGCATGGCCAAATCAATAATTCAAGTCACACACTCCCATAATCCGCCTTTTTTCTTTCGTAAAATTAACTTCAACTATTTGTATTGTATAAAAATACTTTGGAGTTGAAGAGAAGTATCCAAATGACATGTGTTATTTTACAATAACCCATGCTTGTAGCAATGAAATACCAAAACCTACCCGATATGATATATGATAATTATAATTCTCTATGATATGCCTTCCCTATAAAGGACCCGAAATACCTTGCTTACGTATCATTGGAAAGTGCATTAACATAAATACGGCAGTAAGCAGAGGCAGTACAAAGGTATGTAAACTATAAAAACGAGTCAAAGTGGATTGGCCCACACTAGCACTTCCGCGTAATAACTCCACTAAAGGCGATCCTATTACCGGAATGGCGTCAGGTACACCTGTCACAATTTTGACTGCCCAATAGCCAATTTGATCCCAAGGCAAAGAATAACCAGTTACACCAAATGATGCAGTCAAAACAGCCAAAACCACACCTGTGACCCAAGTTAATTCGCGGGGTTTTTTAAATCCCCCTGTGAGATACACACGAAATACATGCAGGATCATCATTAAAACCATCATACTTGCTGACCATCGATGAACTGATCGGATTAACCAACCAAAGTTGGCCTCGGTCATTATGTATTGAACCGAGGAAAAAGCCTCTGTAACGGTTGGTCGGTAGTAAAAAGTCATAGCAAAACCGGTAGCGACTTGTACTAGAAAACAAGTAAGTGTAATTCCCCCTAAACAATAAAATATGTTGACATGGGGAGGAACATATTTACTAGTTATATCATCTGCAATTGCCTGAATCTCAAGACGTTCCTCAAACCAATCATATACTTTATTGAGATAGGTAACTAACCCGAGTCCCCCTCTAAGAGCCGTATATGAAAATTTCATCTCGTACGGCTCAAGCAGAAACACAAAAATTTTCAACGAATATTAGAAAAAAGGTTCAAAACTTCATCAGCCACTGAATTGGGTCGATTTGCCTTGAAGATATCAAATAAGAAAAATCCGGAATATCTTCTTTGTGATGATAATGCCAAAAAATCTCAAGTTGGCGCGTCTTTCTTTCTTCCTTTCCCTTATGTTGGTCATTAGAGGCTTCTTGACTTTTCTCTTCCCTATAAAGGATTTGTTTTTTTATGCGTAATATAGAAATTATCTTGTTGAGATCCTATGAATCAGTTCAATTAAAACCTTAGATTCATACTAGAGCCACGATGATTTAGTCTCAAGCTAAACAAAAGGCAAGGGTTCTTCGAATAAGAACCGCTTGATAATCATTTATTGAATCAGTGTAATGACTCGACAAAATCGAGAGAAAAAAAGTTGTCTTTTGGGCAAACAAAATTGGAAGGAAGAAAATTTCTTTTTTATTTTTATTTAAGAACTACTTGAATTTTTCAGTCTGGTTGCGAGGTCTTAATAGTGAGTATGAATCATAGTTCCATTTTTTTTTGATCCACTCTATCTATTTCGTGTTCCAGATACTAGAATAAATAATATCTGACGAATTAGAATCATCTTGATAGAGATAACAGGCCCTTTCTATGTATTATCAATAGGATCAATTCTAACAAGTCACACACTCATATTCCAGAGATACCGAAACAAAAAAATTCCGCGGTCGAACTACCATAATATCTAGAAATGTAGATCTTAAACTAGAAAGGCTTTTTTGGATGGAAAAACTCTGACTTCCTAGTTTTAGTTAGTAGAAACCTAATTGGTTAAAATTCCGTCCAGTAAAACGGAAGAATTATAAATTTCTAAAATGATAGATAGGAATATAGCGAATAAAGCCATTGCGATCCCCATAAAAGGAGTAGTCCCCCAACCCGGGGCGACTTTCCCATATTCCGAATTCAAGGGTTTCAGTAAACTACCTGCACCAGTTCGTTTTGGCCTAGGTTTAGAACTATCTTCAACGGTTTGTGTAGCCATAAATTCTATTTAATCATTGGTGTTGACTTTGTATACTATTCCGTTGTAGTTGTAAATACACGATCTTTTCGTAGATCCATTGTAATCTTGAAATTCTATAAAAATGGAAACAGCAACTTTAGTCGCCATCTCCATATCTGGTTTACTTGTAAGCTTTACTGGGTATGCCTTATATACCGCGTTTGGGCAACCCTCTCAACAATTAAGAGATCCATTCGAAGAACACGGAGACTAATTTAAGTAAGAAGTCTCCCAGATAGGGGGACTTCTTACTTAAATGAAATTATTTTATTCTTTTAGTTGGAGTTGGTGGAACCTTAGGTGGTTCTCGGAAGAAGATAGCGAAAAAAATTATCCCTAAAGTCGAAACTAAAAGGAACGTATAAACCAATGCTTCCATAGATTCGATCCTGGTTTATTTACAATTATAACTTCCACACCTATTCATTTGTCATTTGGGATAATTTCCCATATAAAGAAAGAAAAAGAGTCAAAGAAAGGATGGGAGATGTTTCCCATGTCAAATCAAAAAAGAGAGGTGAAAGATACTATAACAATGTGTATCAAACTGCCTGTTTCCTTGTAGTTGGATCTCCCACTTTTTGGAATGTTCCAAATTCCACTTGAGCATCCAAATCTGGATCAATACCAGCAAAAACATCTCGGAACAATGTTCTAGCGCCATGCCAAATGTGTCCGAAAAAGAAGAGCAAAGCAAAGGTAGCATGACCAAAAGTGAACCAACCCCTTGGACTGCTGCGAAAAACACCATCAGATTTCAAAGTAGCCCGGTCTAATTCAAAAATTTCCCCTAATTGAGAACGCCTCGCATATTTTTTTACAGTAGCAGGATCAGAATAACTTACTCCATTAAGTTCGCCACCATAGAACTCCACCGTTACACCTACTTGTTCAACACTATATTTGGATTCTGCTCTTCTAAAAGGAACGTCTGCTCTAACAATTCCCTCCTCATCTACCAAAACAACCGGAAATGTTTCAAAAAAAGTAGGCATACGGCGTACAAAAAGCTCACGTCCTTCTTTATCTCTAAAGACGGGATGTCCTAACCATCCAACAGCTATTCCATCCCCATTGTCCATTGAGCCTGCTCTGAATAATCCCCCTTTTGCCGGATTATTACCAATATAATCATAAAAGGCTAATTTTTCGGGAATTTTAGACCAAGCTTCTGATAAACTAAGATTTTCGGCTAAACCATTGCTAACTCTTCGATATATTTCTTGCTGAAAGTATCCCTGATCCCACTGATAACGAGTAGGCCCAAATAATTCGATTGGGGTCGTTGCTGACCCATACCACATAGTTCCAGCAACTACGAAAGCTGCAAAAAAAACAGCAGCGATACTACTGGAAAGTACAGTTTCAATATTGCCCATACGTAATCCTTTATATAGACGTTGAGGCGGACGGACACTAAGATGGAATAAGCCCGCTAATATACCCAATGTACCCGCAGCAATATGATGAGAAGCTATTCCCCCCGGAACAAAAGGATCAAAACCTTCTGCACCCCACGCTGGATTTACAGCTTGTACTTTTCCAGTTAGTCCATAAGGATCGGATACCCATATCCCAGGACCATACAAACCCGTTACATGAAATGCCCCAAAGCCAAAGCAAGCCACCCCTGCAAGAAATAAATGAATTCCAAAGATCTTGGGCAAATCCAAAGAGGGTTTTCCCGTCCGCTCATCAGAGAATATTTCTAGGTCCCAATATACCCAATGCCAGATCGCTGCCAAGAAACACAAGCCAGAAAACACAATATGCGTACCTGCCACACCTTCATAACTCCAAATACCCGGATTTGTTACAGTTCCTCCTGAAATACTCCAACCACCCCACGAATCCGTTATTCCTAAACGAGTCATGAAGGGAATTACGAACATACCTTGTCTCCACATTGGATCCAGAACAGGATCAGAGGGATCAAAAACTGCTAATTCGTATAAAGCCATTGAGCCAGCCCAACCAGAAACTAGAGCTGTGTGCATTATATGCACCGCAAGCAATCGACCCGGATCATTCAATACGACAGTATGAACACGATACCAAGGCAAACCCATGGAAATACCCCTTTAGCAAAGAAAAATAGACACGATGTCGCTTTATTTTATCGCATTGAAAAAGACTATCCATATCCTATGTACCTAACCCTTCTAGGGGATTCTGTGTCAGAAAGCGCGAATATTTATTTCATTCCATTAAAAATAAGAAGCCAATTCTGTTCATAAGAAGAAAGAGAAGCAGATCTATTCTATACTCGATAAGTGCCAATATGCAATGGGTAACTTGGCCAATTTGGAAAAAACGAAGAATAGATCGCTACCCCTCTTTGTTTAGCATTCAAATCACCCATTCCCTTTTCTTTATTCAATCTGTCTTACATTCCTTATATGTATAACCTTTCAATCTACGTATTAATAGAATCTATAATATTCATATAGAATAAGAATAAAAATTAAGACAATAAACTGCGGATTCTTTCTTTCTGTTCCATTCTTACGTTTCCATATTAAAGTGTGGTTTTCTTACTTAAATTTAATAATATTAATCTAATATGCCCATTGGTGTTCCAAAAGTACCTTACCGGATTCCTGGAGATGAAGAAGCGACTTGGGTTGACTTATACAATGTTATGTATCGAGAAAGGACACTTTTTTTAGGTCAAGAGATTCGTTGCGAGATCACGAATCATATTACAGGTCTCATGGTATATCTGAGTATAGAAGATGGAATTAGTGATATTTTTTTGTTTATAAACTCCCCAGGCGGGTGGCTAATCTCAGGAATGGCTATTTTTGATACGATGCAAACGGTGACACCAGATATATATACAATATGCCTCGGAATAGCCGCCTCCATGGCGTCCTTCATTCTGCTTGGAGGAGAACCCACCAAGCGTATAGCATTCCCTCACGCGAGGATTATGCTTCACCAACCTGCTAGTGCTTATTATCGGGCAAGGACACCAGAATTTTTACTAGAAGTAGAAGAGTTACACAAAGTTCGCGAAATGATCACAAGGGTTTATGCAGTAAGAACAGGCAAGCCTTTTTGGGTTGTATCCGAAGACATGGAAAGGGATGTTTTTATGTCAGCAGACGAAGCCAAAGCTTATGGACTTGTCGATATTGTAGGGGATGAAATGATTGACAAGCACTGCGATACTGATCCAGTGTGGTTTCCAGAAATGTTTAAGGATTGGTAGTGTCCGGATTTCTTGTAAAGTTATTTCACAGCTAAATTCGTGTTTTCCTCGATTTAATAGAAAATAGAAAGACTTCATGATGAGCAATCATCAGGTTAAGATGGATCTAAACCAATCCATTTTTTTCTATATACATACAACATGCCGACGGTTAAACAACTTATTAGAAACGCAAGACAGCCAATACGAAATGCTCGAAAAACGGCCGCGCTTAAAGGATGCCCTCAGCGTCGAGGAACATGTGCTAGGGTGTATGTGCGACTCGTTCAGATCATGACTTCAAACAAATATAAAAAAAATTGAAGTATCCATGATTAGTACCAATGAATAGGATATAGCTTCTCTATCCTAGATTTCTATGGTATATGGAATTTATGGTTTCCTTTGGTGCAAATCCAATTATCTAAATTGGAAATAAGAAGCAATTCTCCCATTGGTAGCAAATGGTTATCCATTAAGCGGAGGAAATAGTAATAAAAAGAAAAAGGCTTATGCTCCTTTATCTTAAAAGAACGGACTAACAGGGTCAGCTACTTAGCCAACTTTCATAATTAAATACCGTCACTGTATGGATAACTCTTATTGTGAAAAGAGCTATTTACTCTATAATGGATAGGTAGAGCCAAAGAATGTGGACTATACAAGTTCGCAATACCTTTTGATGAAAGAAAGGGCTCCGGTGTATAGAGAGGGCCTCACCGTTTAAAAGGGAACCATAGAAACGATGGAACCCACTATTTTTTTTAGTATTATTAGAATGAATTTGTTATTTCGTATAGAAATAACTGAACGGAGTGGAATAAAAAATCGTGGTTGGGAAGGTTACTATAGCAAAAGCCATTGGAATTAATATTTTATATATCGGAATAATTAGTTTTGTTATTAATGAGAAAAAGGGTGGCTAAAAGAAGAGAAATCATTAGTTATTCATTAAGGTTAATTTGATTCAATGACCAGAGTTCCGCGAGGATATATAGCCCGGAGACGACGAACAAAAATGCGTTCATTTGCCTCAAACTTTAGAGGGGCTCATTTAAGACTTAATCGAATGATTACCCAACAGGTAAAAAGAGCTTTTGTTTCCTCTCATCGAGATAGAGGTAGGCAAAAGAGGGATTTTCGTCGTTTGTGGATCACTCGGATAAACGCAGCAACGCGGGTATATAAAGTATTCGATAGTTATAGTAAATTAATACACAACCTGTACAAGAAGAAATTGATTCTTAATCGTAAAATGCTTGCACAAGTAGCTGTATCAAATCCAAATAATCTTTACACGATTTCCAATAAAATAAAGATCATCAATTAAAGGTATAAATAAAGTAATATACTGGAATAATAAAAGATGAATTCCCGGAGAGGGAACTCCGGGAAGATACAATAAATTAAGATTAAGTGGTAGGAATCAACGAGCTGGATTACTTTCTTTATAATATATATAGGTCTGGCCCTTTCGAATTCGAATAAAACATCAACAATCGGAACTTAAGTTCCGGTTGTTGTTTCTTAAATTTTGGTTGTTGTTTCTTAAGTTTCGATTGGAATTGTACTTTTGCGTTAATTGAGGAATATGTCTATTTTTTCTGGGTCTAGAACCTGTAATTATTGAAATTGACTGGGCTTGAAATTGCTTTTCGTTCTCATAGTTACGAAACGGTAAGAAAGATAAAATACGAGCCTGTTTTATAGCAAGAGTAATTAATCGTTGTTGTTTCAAGGTTAATCTATTTATTCGTCTCGATAATATTTTTCCTTGTTCACTAATAAATCTATTAATTAAACTCATGTTTCTATAATCAATTCGATCTCCCGGGCCAATCCGGGGACGCCTACGAAAAGGTTGTTTAGATTTACGAAAAGGTTGCTTGAATTTACGAAAAGTTTGCTTGGATTTACGAAAGGGTTGCTTGGATTTATTAAAAGTTTGCTTGGATTTACTAAAGGGTTGCTTAGATTTAAGAAAAGGTTGTTTAGATGTATACATGATTTATTCCTTATTTAAAATTTGAAAATTTGAAAATTCACTTCTTTATTTTATTAATTTAGGATCCAGAAGAAGTAGTTTTTCTTTGATCCATATCTTATTTGATTCATATTATAGTATATGAATACCCTCTATACTATGAAATAATATCTACCGGAAATCAGATGAGTTGATTTGTATTTTGTATTCTATACTATGTTTTCTTTATATATTAAATATGAAGTTCTTACTCTTTCTGTTGTTTGGAAAGATCAAACACACGATGTTCCTATTTCTTTATTTCGTGATGAGTCGTATGCTTGCGACAATAACGACAAAATTTTTTGAATTCTAATTGTCCGGGTGTATTGTGGCGATTCTTTTGAGTACTATATCTAGAAATCCCCGTCGATTCCTCATTGGCACCTTTTCGAACACAACTGATGCATTCCAAAATAACTCTGATTCTAACATCTTTTCCCTTGGCCATGAACCTCCTTTTCTTTTTGGATTGACTTAACTTAATTCTTCTACTTATTCTTTTATTCTTCTATTTTGAATCCGAAGAAGAAGAATAAAATTCATTAGAATAATTTTTTTTTATTCTTTAATTAAGTAATAAAAAATAGAGAAATAATTAAAGAATACAATCCTTGTCGAATTAGCAAAGATTTTGGTTCGAAATCCTTTCATTTAATTAGCCAGCCCCGCCTTTTCTATGCTCTGATTTCTGAGGCCTTATTTAGCTTGGGTACCCCTTTAAATTGAATTTCTATTTTCAAAAATGGGGTTTACCAAATTTTTAATGACTCTGAGGTTCAACCCAATCCATCTTTTCTTTCTTTTTCCTTCCGATACTAAAAAAAGATTGAAAAGGATCAAATTTTGTCATATCACGAAGAAATCTATCCCTCCCATAGCAATAACTAGAATTAAAAAAAAGGGAATGACAAAGCATCTGGGAATAAACGATTAATTTCTATCAATAAACCTGCTAAAGCACCAAACCATAGAGTACTTAGCACGGGTGCTACAGAGAGATATGTTTTTATATCCCGCATTGAAAATCCTCCTTCCTTGTTGGAATACATATATGATCATAAACTCTTGCCCAAGATTGTTATGCTATATATAAAATGAACCATATCGACGAAATTTTCCTATCCCTAAAAAAGAAAAAGATGACCCCTTCTTCCTATATATTACCAAGGAAAAGTAATCCTTCTTTTATAGGCGAAATTATATTGGATTTTATATGTATATAATTCCTTAATTATATGAGACCAAAAAGAAGAAATGACACGAGGGTTCTATATATAGATAGAGAAAGAAAGAAGAAGAAAATTATGATGTGGAAAAGAAGACAGGAATTGTGTACAATGGCATTGTACAACAATTTAATTTGGAAAAGGGATGTAGCGCAGCTTGGTAGCGCGTTTGTTTTGGGTACAAAATGTCACAGGTTCAAATCCTGTCATCCCTACCTATTACTTCTTTCTTCTTTATAGGCAGTAGCGACGAGATCAATTAAAGTAAAGTGGGTATAACTTGAATTTGTGGAGACTATACGTACGTGAGATACATTAGGAATAGAAAAAGATTTTCTTTTTGAATGAATGAAAGCGCTCTTAGTTCAGTTCGGTAGAACGCGGGTCTCCAAAACCCGATGTCGTAGGTTCAAATCCTACAGAGCGTGATTCCATCTATTTTATGTCGAAGCAGAGTAAAATAACTTAACAAAATTGAATTGTAACTCCAATTTCAATTTGACCTCCTCTCTGGTCTGGAGGAGGTCAATCAAAAAAAAAAAATGACTCAATCAAAGATCCAACTGATCCCCACGCCTGTATTGCAAATACGCAGTCACGAATAATCCCGCTAAAGTAATAGGAATTAGGCCTAAGACGATTCCAAATAGAAAAACTTCAATCATTTCGATTTGTTCGAGGGGATAAAAAAAGAGGTACGATCTATCCCTAAATAGTACTCTAAATTATCCACGAATCTCAATGACCAAGAAAAGAATTCCTAATTAGTCTGGAAAAGAGTCGTAGAATGCCAGGAATCCCAAAGAAAGATTTTTCTTTTCTGAATTATAATTATTCAGTCAATTCAAATAAGGCGTATCTTGTTCAAGCCAATAAATAGAGCTGGGGTTATAGTTAAAGCAGCCAGTAGAAAACCAAAATAACTAGTTAAAGTAAGCATGAAAGAGTTAAATTCCATTTATTTTTTTTTACTACACTACATATGTTGGTAAAGCATTTACCTAAGTTATGGAAAATTCATAATTCATCAGTTATTTTAGATAATACTAAAAAACAAGATAGAGTAAGATACAGAAGTGTAAAAGAAAGTGGATTCATCAGATGATACATGAGTCCCTAATTCCGAATCAAGAGATTTGTTGTGGAATTTGTCAATTGAGTAAAGTAATAATATTAAGAACTAGATCATCTAACCCCATTGAATGAAAAAAAGAAATTCAATTTTCAGGGAAATTTTTGAATAAGAGATAAATAAACAATTGAATTTGAAAAAAAAAACTTCTTTCTATTTTGGATAATTTCTTTTTCAATAGGACCCTCTTTTTGGAGTGAACGATCGAATATTCCCCTATTCCTTCTTATTTTAACTGATTGTATTCCATATGGAATAAGAGGAGAACAAAAGCATTCCACGACCTGCCAAGGGGCTGTTAAAAAAAAAAAAAAAAGAAAGCTCTTCCTTGAATTTACTTTATTTTTATTCCTTTTTCGAACTCCAACCAAAGTAGATTCGAAGACGAGTCACTTCAATTATCCTTTTAAGTTCTATTCTATCTTCTGTCTTTCCCTATTTCATCTCGTAAAGTTCCGCGCTCGCAGTTTGGTCAAGAAAGTTAGACCTAATCCAACAAACAATACAAGGATGAATTACGAATTATGAAAGGATAGATTTCACATATACTTGTCCTTGTATTGTGTCAGTATGAGAATATCCTTCCTAAATTATTTATCCAAACCTATTGATCATTAACTTAGATTTTCCCAAGATTTTGGCTGCTATTCCGAATTACTCTATTATTCCGAAGCCAATGAAAAGTAAGTAGAACCTACAAAAATGGGGTTTTCTATTGATGCCTTGAATAACATATAGCTTACCTATAGACAAAAAAAAAATAAAAAAGTAATTATGTTTCGGAACCAGGCAAAACCAGATTGCTGTGCCATAGGAAGGATAGCTATACTAATTCGGTATACTCAAAATACACCTTTGGTACAAAATTGACAATCTCACAAGGATGAAATATCAGTAATTTTCTATTTACTGGTCGATCCCATCTTTTACGGAATCAATTCCTTTTTTGAATGTACAAAAATTTTGGGAGTTCAGCATGTCTGGAAGCACGGGAGAACGTTCTTTTGCTGATATTATTACCAGTATTCGATACTGGGTTATTCATAGCATTACTATACCTTCCCTATTCATTGCGGGTTGGTTATTTGTCAGTACGGGTTTAGCTTATGACGTGTTTGGAAGTCCTAGGCCAAACGAGTATTTCACGGAAAGCCGACAAGGAATTCCGTTAATAACCGACCGTTTTGATTCTTTAGAACAACTCGATGAATTTAGTAGATCCTTTTAGGAGGCCCTCAATGACCATAGATCGAACCTATCCTATTTTTACAGTGCGATGGCTGGCTATTCACGGACTAGCTGTACCTACTGTTTTTTTCTTGGGATCAATATCAGCAATGCAGTTCATCCAACGATAAAACAAATTCCAACTATAGAACTATGACACAATCAAACCCGAATGAACAAAATGTTGAATTGAATCGTACCAGTCTATACTGGGGTTTATTACTCATTTTTGTACTTGCTGTTTTATTTTCCAATTACTTCTTCAATTGAGAGAAAGAAAGAGACTAATAAGAATTCTCTTATCCCATTTGGAAGGATACCATCCTTATAACTACCCATGACTGTTTTTGTCTCTAGCATGACCAATTGATAAAATGTGGAGGAAAGTAGGGGAAATGGCCGATACTACTGGAAGAATTCCTCTTTGGCTGATAGGTACTGTAGCTGGTATTGCTGTGATTGGTTTAGTAGGTGTTTTCTTTTATGGTTCATATTCTGGATTGGGTTCATCTCTATAGTAATCGGAGGGACCAGATTGTAAACATGAAAAAGTAGGAGCTTAGCGGGTCCTTACCCCCCTTTATCTGATTAGAGCGGAAAGGACCCGCGGAATTTTTATTTTACTCTTATAACGCGAATTGAATCTATTCGATTCACTCTTATGAAGCAACAAGAAAAAGAGATCACTCGAGGATCCAATATCTTATTCCACGAAGGAAGTATCCTGAAAATCCTTGATTTAGTTTCGAGTAATAAACTAATAAAACCTTAATCAAAACTATTCAACTAGCCTAAAAATAAAAAAACCTTCAATGGAAGAGTTTACTTTTTTTTTGCAAAATTTCTGTAAATTTGAAGTTGAACTTAATTAAACAAGCCAAGCAATTTGCTCACAATCACAAGAAATTTTTCCCCCGCCATATTTTCTTCCCCTCTGTTTGTCCACTACCTCGGCTAAACCTAAGCAAAAGAAAAAGAGGTCCAAGAGACAGACCCGAATAAAGAAGAAATAGTAATCTTTGACGAATTAGGAAGAAAAAGGATTCTTATTTTGATACAAGAAGAATCGGCACAAGAAAAAGGCTTTTTCTTGTGCCGAATAGACGATTAAGAAGACCTGCAATCCCTCCGAAAAAGAAGAAATTTTAATTTGATTGTTCTCGCCTTTGCCTTGGATTCTCTTCTTTTGCATGGGATATAAATAAGGAATTCCAGACATCTCATAAACAAAAAGCAGTCTAAACAAAAAAAGGATTTCCAAAATAGATCATAGATAATTCTAGCAATTGCCAATAAATCGAGGCTTTTTACCAACTTGATGGTAAGAAATCCCGGGACCTAGAAATTCATTTCGTACAATTGAACCTTTTCAAACTGTTTCTTTTTGAGAACCAAAAAAACTTGTGCCAAAATAACGGATGCGAAGAAGAACAAAAGGCCTTGGACACGTAATGGATCCTGAAGCACGATTTCTGCGTCCCCCTGACCAAAACCTCCCACATTAGGATTGCTTGTTAATGGTTGATCAAGCTTGATGGATTCCCCCTCTGAAACAAGAAGTTCTGGTCCGGGAGGTATAATATCAATCACTTGGCGTCCATCTGATGCATCAACTATGGATATTTCATACCCCCCCTTTTCTTTACGTAGTATTTTTCTTACTATACCTGTTGACGTAGCATTATAGACTGTATTGTTACTCTTGCTACCATCAGGATAGATCTGTCCTCTTCCTCGGTTTCCCCCTACATATATGGGATATTTTAAGAAATGAGCATCTTTCTTCGTAGCAGGATCAGGGGAAAGAATGGGAAAGACAATTTCACTATATTTCTTACCGGGAACAGGGCCTATCACAAGAATGTTTTTTTTATCGGGACGATAACTCTGAAAAGCAAGATTTCCTATCTTTTCTTTTAACTCAGGGGAAATACGATCGGGCGGCGCTAATTCGAATCCCTCGGGCAAAATAAGAACAGCACCTACATTCAACCCTCCCTTTTTTCCATTAGCAAGAACTTGTTTCAATTGCATATCATAAGGAATTCGAAGAACTGCTTCAAATACAGTATCGGGAAGCACAGCTTGGGGAACTTCAATATCGACGGGCTTGCTAGCTAAATGGCAATTGGCACATACAATTCGTCCAGTTGCTTCTCGTGGGTTTTCATAACCCTGCTGCGCAAAAATGGGATATGCATTTGAAATAGATGTCCGAGTTATTACGTATATCATGATCGATACAGAAATCGATCGAGTTATCTGTTCCTTTACCCAAGAAAAAGTATTTCTATTTTCCATGTCCAATCGCAGATCCCAGAATTTCTACAATAAATTAGATAGGTAGCTAAGCTAATCTAGTTCCCTATACACGAATCTGTTGTCATTCTACTGCAACAGTTGTACTGCAATGATGAATACCTTAAAGTAGGTATAAATAGAAAGAATTTTGCTAAAATGGAAAAGGGCTTTCTTTCTAAAAAAAGATGCTTGCTAATTTGATTAATATTAATATCGGGAGATCAAATGAATTTATGCTTCACTAATTGAATGATAAATGACTACAAGCGAAGGAGATAGACGATTTAAACAAAAAAAGACCCAAAATTTCAAACATGTATCTAGAATTACTGGAAAACTACAAACAAAAATAGTGAAAATAAGCTCGTTAGGAGCCCATCCAAAATCGTTGTAGACCCAACGAATTACTAGTTCCCAACCACGGGTGGAGTGAAATCCAACAAAAAAATCAGTAACTAAAAGAATAAAAAAAGCTTTTATTGAGTCATTTAAATTATAGAAGAATTCCTGAACCCAAGAATTCAAAATGACAAGTTCCTCTTTACCCAGAAAAAAAGAACCACTTAGAATAGCCAAACAGATTATATTTGTCGAGAAATGCAAAATGGTATGGAGATGATCCTCATTATTTATTTTGACCCATTGTATTATTTCCTTGTGTATTCCTGTAGGAGGTTTTTGTACATGTGTCTTTAGTTTCCCTTTTATCATCTCGTCCAAGAGAGAAAGTTCTTCTAATTCTATGAATCTTTCTAGAATCCTTTTCTCTTGAATATCAGTTAAGAGAGTTTCGGATTGCCTGGTATTCCACCAATTCTTAATCCAAAGTTCCAGACATTTGTTAAATGAGGAAGAGACCCCCCAAGGCAAAAGTACGATAAATACAAGATATAGTAAAGAAGGCAATGCTTTCTTTTTTTTCATTTTTGATCTGTAAATGGAGTTGTTAATGAATATGCTTCATTCGCTGACTCTATTCCATTCCCTGACTCTATATGATGATATTTCTATTTCATGATATTTCTATTTCTTTGAAGCAAAAACTCTATAGGTTTGATACCCTGTATCTATTCTTCTTTTTTGTATATTAGTTATTAGTGGAATTTCAGTGCATTGGGTTCTTTCTTAGATCTAGATGGAATGAAATAGTGAAATAGAATAAAAAAAAAGCCCTTTCGGATGAAAAAGGAAGAATAGTATGCGATATATCTAACTTGGATAAAAAAAAATTAAAAGCAAATTTCTCTTATCCTCGTTTGTTCCTTCCTTTAGATAAATACTTAAAAATCCCCTTACAATAACAAATCCAATTTAGAAGGGACTTCCTCCCTGTGTTGAGAAAACTTTTCTTCTTCCAATTCTTCTTTTCTTCATTCAACTCAGTTCAAAAAAGATACCTCAAAATACTTCAATTGGTACGCGCAAGAAATAGGCCAATTCGGCAGCTTTTTGTTCAATTTCTCGTGGAGTAAAAAATTTATCATCAGTACGAGTCAAGGGAATGATCCCCTGGCCCCGGATTTCCATATAAAGAATACGACGAGGATAAAGACCCTCTTTAACCTGAATTCTAATTGATTGGATATCCCGCATAAGGAATCGAAGGAAGACGCGACGTTTTATTCCAGGGAATCCCCAACGAAAAATGCACACTATTCCCTCTTTTCTATCGAATCGGTCATAACCACTACCTACATTCCACAAAATAGTACACCACAAGTAGGAGCTAATGAATAGGCCTGCGATTCCGTAGAAAGACATCACGACCCCCTGCGGAAAAAAAAGAATTTCTTGAGATGGAAGTATAGATATAATATTCTTACCAAGATAACTGGAAATCCCAACCGATAAGAATCCTAGTGAACCTAGAAAAAGAATACAGGCCCAGAAAAAATTACCCCTTTTTCGAGAACCTTTTAGAAGTTCTACCCATATGTGTTCTGATCGCCAATTCATATTAGATATACTAAATCCAGCAGCGGTCGATTGAAATTGAGAGAATAAGCTAAATAATTTTGACTTTACTTTTTTTGATTCTGAAATCGCCTTCAGCAACTAGTACTCCTGTGAAATAATAGGTTAGATACATTGACTTTCTATTCAAAAAATATTCGTTGATTCAATTAAAATAAATAAAATAAAACTCGCTATACCTGGCTCTGCATATTCATGCATTTATGCTCGTAGCCTATATCCGCATCCATAACCGTTTTTCATTTGTGTGTAGAAAGTGTGTGTAGAAAAAGCCACATACCCTACCATATTATATTACTTACACTAAAAAATACTAGACAATCTTATTTTTTTGCACATAAAGAAATAAAGAAGTCATTGCAATTGCCGGAAATACTAAGCCTACTAAAGGCACGAAAATAGAAGGTAAGTTTAAATCCGTCATGGAATAGGTGTCTCAATTCAAATTTACTATTTCTATCTAGTCGAAAAATATCTTAAGATTCTTATGATATAATTAAGTATATCTATTATAAGGAATATTGACTATTGTATTGTATTTTTTATTTTTAGTTTGAAAAATATTCTGTAAAAAAAATGAAAGGATAATAAGAAAATTCCAAAAAAGGAGAACTAATTAAAAAGATTTTATTTTGATTTTCCCATCCTCATGGCCTTTCTATCTTTCTAATCTAATTTGAAATTGGATTCAAAAGAAAGCGGTTAGAATTTACTTCCTGCATACATACTTCTCTAGAAGCGCATACAATAATGCGTGGTAAAGGCGGAAAAATAGTATATTCAATCAAAATCAAAGGGCAAATTATCTTACCTACTATAGATCCCCTACTACCCTCTTAGACTTTAAAAGGCGATATACCACCCAAAGAAAGGGTATGAAAATGCCGGGTGGAGTTAGCTTTTCGACGAAGACCTGTCCCGTGCAGCGAAGCCCTGTTAGTAAGACCCCCCGCAATAATGGATTATAGAAGAATATTATTCCAAATACTCCTCTGGACGCATATAGTAGCATTGCGATTCCGAATCTTTTTTATTTATGAATATGAACAGAAAAAATTCATTGTATCGTTGGGTCGGAGCGGAGGTTTGGTCCAGAAAAATTAGAAACAAAACGTCTACTCTACCGCATTGAAGTCTATAGCGCTGTATTTCCACGAAAGTATAATTCTTACCATCAGGATACGATCCTTTCTTTTGAACTAAACGTCTCTACGATGGGTCCAGGTTCTATGTCCAATCCCAAATCAAGGATTTCTCGCTCTTGATCGGAGTCATAAACTAAAAAAAAACTACCTTTTTATCCTTTTTCTCAAGGTTATAGAAAACTTCCTTATCTAGTTCTAGCATTTTGAAAAAAAAAAAATGCTTCTTTTTTTACACACAGTTCGAGTCACTTGTTGACTCACGATTACGCCTGTTAAAAGTTTCAAACGTCCTCTTTTTTGAAATTGAAAGAGAGTCCTATAAAAAGGTCTAACTTCCAAACTATGTCTTTTTTCATTCATTCTCCTTTAGTTTTTTTCTCTATCTAGAAGTGGAATAGAATAACCCGGTTGAAGGGTAATGATCATACGTCTGTAATGCATTGTATGGCCCAGAATAGGTCCTATTCTTCTACCTTTTCCAGGTAGTCGATGGCTATTCACAGCTACCACCTTAACACCAAAGAAGAGTTCGACCCAATGCTTTATTTCTGTCTTAGTGAATCCCGATTCGACATTAAAAGTATATTGATTCTTTCCCAATAAACGAAGACTTTTTTCTGTAAATACTGCGTATTTGATTCCATTATCATTATCATATGATAATACTATATTTTATTATTTTATTATTTTATTTGTATTTCTTTATTGTATTATACCTTAATATATATATTCTAGATATATAGAATAGACGAATCTCAATTTGTCAAGTCTCATGATCATATCATGATCTATTTTTATTCGGCTCAATCTTTTTTTTCTAAAAAAGATTGAGCCGAGTTTAATTGCAATCAATTAGAAGAATAAAGAAGAATTACTGCATTTCATAACTGATTTTTTTCTCTTTTTATTTCGTTTCTTTTTTATTTATACCTTCTTTATCTTTAGTTTTATCTAGTTAATCAATAGTATCTACCGGCTCGAACTCGAATTTGATCGCCTTCCATACTTCACAAGCTGCGGCTAGTTCAGGACTCCATTTGCAAGCTGCTCGGATAATTTCATTACCTTCGCGAGCAAGATCGCGCCCTTCGTTACGAGCTTGTACACAGGCTTCTAAAGCCACTCGATTAGCTGCTGCACCAGGTGCATTTCCCCAAGGATGTCCTAAAGTTCCTCCACCAAATTGTAATACAGAATCGTCCCCAAAGATTTCGGTCAGAGCTGGCATATGCCAAACATGAATACCACCTGAAGCTACCGGTATAACACCTGGCATGGATACCCAGTCCTGAGTGAAAAAGATACCGCGAGCACGATCTTTTTCAATAAAATCATCGCGCAATAAATCAACAAAACCTAAAGTCATTTCGCGTTCCCCTTCTAACTTACCTACTACTGTACCGGAGTGGATATGATCTCCCCCAGACATACGCAATGCTTTAGCTAATACACGGAAATGCATACCATGATTTTTCTGTCTATCAATAACTGCATGCATTGCACGGTGAATGTGAAGAAGTAGGCCATTGTCGCGGCAATAATGAGCCAAAGTAGTATTTGCGGTGAATCCCCCAGTTAAGTAGTCATGCATTACAATAGGAACCCCTAATTCTCTTGCAAATACAGCTCTCTTAATCATTTCTTCACATGTACCCGCAGTCGCATTCAAGTAATGCCCCTTGATTTCACCGGTTTCGGCCTGTGATTTATAAATAGCTTCGGCACAAAAGACAAAACGGTCTCTCCAGCGCATAAATGGTTGTGAGTTTACGTTTTCATCATCTTTGGTAAAATCAAGTCCACCACGTAGACACTCATAACACGCTCTACCATAATTTTTTGCGGATAATCCCAATTTTGGTTTAATAGTACATCCCAATAAAGGACGACCGTACTTGTTCAACTTATCTCTTTCAACTTGGATACCATGAGGCGGGCCTTGGAAAGTTTTTGAATAAGTAGGGGGAATTCGTAGATCCTCCAAACGTAGAGCACGTAGGGCTTTGAAACCAAATACGTTACCTACAATGGAAGTAAACATGTTAGTAACGGAACCCTCTTCAAATAGGTCTAATGGATAAGCTACATAACAGATCCATTGGTTGTCTTCCCCAGCAACAGGCTCGATGTGATAGCATCGTCCTTTGTAACGATCAAGACTGGTAAGTCCATCAGTCCAAACAGTTGTCCATGTACCAGTAGAAGATTCGGCAGCTACTGCAGCCCCTGCTTCTTCGGGCGGAACCCCAGGCTGAGGACTTACTCGGAATGCTGCCAAGATATCAGTATCCTTAGTTTCATACTCTGGGGTGTAGTAAGTCAATTTATAATCTTTAACACCAGCTTGAAATCCAACACCTGCTTTAGTTTCTGTTTGTGGTGACATAAGTCCCTCCCTATAACTCTTGAATTAAGAATTCTCACAATAACAGGGTCTACTCGATGTTAATTAGGCGTAAATGAAACTTTAGCAAAAATCTCGTAAAACAAAAAGGATATTCAATTAATATAATATCAACTCATTAAAGAAAATTGAGGGCATGCTTAGGTTAATGAATATGTTTCATTCATATATAATGCGTACACCCTGTGTATGTTCTATCCTATAGGAATTCCAATATAGGAATTCGATAGGAATTGAGTTGTTGTTATGGTAAGTTAACACGGTTCGTTATTAAACCATGGATTTGATTTACCAAATCCATAATTATTGTATACTCTTTGATAGATATAGCGCAACCCAAATTAATTCCTAATCCTTATTTTACAAGTTCTTAATAGTTCTCTTTTCTTATTTTGAATGCAAATACCTAACTAAATACTAATAAAATTCTTTGTTGACAGCAATCTATGCTTCACAGTAGTATATATTTTGTATATCGAAGTCCTAGATAGGAAAGTAGAGTAGGCACAGATCCTCCACAAAAGGCAAAATGTATATGAAAAAAAAGATTGATTGAACTTTCCAATGGACTCATTCCATGAGTAAACGATTGAATGGGATTCGCTTGGGCAACGAAATCAAGTCCTGGTCCCCTTTTCTCTCTTATTGAATTAACTAATTCATTTCCTTTTTACTTTTGGATTTTTTTTGATTTGATTTGGCATTATTCAACAATAAAAAAAGAAAAATTTCGACAAATTCCTTTTTTTTAATTATGTGATAATTATGAGAACCAATCCTACTACTTCTCCTCCCGGGGTTTCCACAATTGAAGAAAAAAGTACAGGTCGTATCGATCAAATTATTGGACCCGTGCTGGATGTCACTTTTCCCCCAGGCAAGTTACCTTATATTTATAACGCTTTGGTAGTCCAGAGTAGAGACACTGCCGATAAGCAAATTAATGTGACTTGTGAGGTACAACAATTATTAGGAAATAATCGAGTTAGAGCTGTAGCTATGAGTGCTACGGACGGGTTGATGAGAGGAATGGAAGTGATTGACACGGGAGCTCCTCTCAGTGTTCCGGTCGGTGGAGCTACTCTCGGACGAATTTTCAACGTTCTTGGGGAGCCTGTTGACAATTTGGGTCCTGTAGATAGTAGTGCAACGTTCCCTATTCATAGATCTGCGCCTGCCTTTATCGAGTTAGATACGAAATTATCCATCTTTGAAACAGGTATTAAGGTCGTCGATCTTTTAGCTCCTTATCGACGTGGAGGAAAAATAGGACTATTTGGGGGGGCTGGAGTAGGTAAAACAGTACTGATCATGGAATTAATCAATAACATTGCTAAAGCTCATGGGGGCGTATCCGTATTCGGTGGAGTAGGGGAACGGACTCGTGAAGGAAATGATCTTTATATGGAAATGAAGGAATCCGGAGTAATTAATGAAAAAAATATTGAGGAATCAAAGGTAGCTCTAGTCTATGGCCAAATGAATGAACCACCGGGAGCTCGTATGAGAGTTGGTTTAACTGCCCTAACTATGGCGGAATATTTCCGAGATGTTAATAAGCAAGACGTGCTTTTATTTATCGATAATATCTTTCGTTTTGTTCAAGCAGGATCAGAGGTATCCGCTTTATTAGGGAGAATGCCCTCCGCAGTGGGTTATCAACCTACTCTTAGTACAGAAATGGGTTCTTTGCAAGAAAGAATTGCTTCTACTAAAAAGGGATCTATAACTTCGATTCAAGCAGTTTATGTACCTGCAGACGATTTGACCGACCCTGCCCCTGCCACAACATTTGCACATTTGGATGCTACTACCGTACTTTCCAGAGGATTAGCTTCCAAGGGTATTTATCCAGCAGTAGATCCTTTAGATTCAACCTCGACTATGTTACAGCCTCGGATCGTTGGCAACGAACATTATGAAACTGCGCAAAGAGTTAAGGAAACTTTACAACGTTACAAAGAACTTCAGGACATTATCGCAATTCTTGGCTTGGATGAATTATCGGAAGAGGATCGTTTAACTGTAGCAAGAGCAAGAAAAATTGAGCGTTTCTTATCACAACCGTTCTTTGTGGCAGAAGTTTTTACTGGTTCTCCAGGAAAGTATGTTGCTCTTGCGGAAACTATTAGGGGATTTCAACTAATCCTTTCCGGAGAATTAGACGGCCTACCTGAACAGGCTTTTTATTTGGTGGGTAACATCGATGAAGCTAGCACGAAAGCTATAACCTTAGAAGAGGAGAACAAATCGAAGAAATGAAATTAAATCTTTATGTACTGACTCCTAAGCGAATTATTTGGGATTGTGAAGTGAAAGAAATCATTTTATCCACTAATAGTGGCCAAATTGGCGTATTACCAAACCACGCCCCCATTAACACAGCAGTAGATATGGGTCCTTTGAGAATACGCCTCCTCAACGACCAATGGTTAACAGCGATTCTGTGGAGCGGTTTTGCGAGAATAGTTAATAATGAGATCATCATTTTAGGAAATGATGCGGAACTGGGTAGTGATATTGATCCGGAAGAAGCTCAAAAGGCACTTGAAATAGCCGAAGCTAACTTGAGTAAAGCTGAGGGTACGAAAGATTTGGTTGAAGCGAAGCTCGCTCTCAGACGAGCTAGGATACGAATCGAGGCTGTCAATTGGATTCCCCCATCCAATTGAAGACAATCCAGTGGTTTATAGTTGATACAAAGAAAAAGGGAAGAGGGGTAGAAAAAGTTATTAGATAGCGAAGCGAAGTAAGTCCAATGCTATCTAGTAATTTTTCTACCTACTTACCTACTATTGGATTTGAACCAATGACTCCCGCCGTATGAAAGCAATACTCTAACCACTGAGTTAAGTAGGCAATTTATCACCACAAAGGAAGACCCATTACTTCGATCGATTATATATTGAATCCCTTTTCTAAGCAATACCGCTCTGTTATTGGTCTGTTATATACTAAATACTAAACTAAATACTAAACAGATACAGATCAAAGGGGTATCCTCTGGCATTAGAAAATATTCATCTTGACAAGAAATTATCTATATGTTAAGATATCTCTGATAAGGGCTATAGCTCAGTTCGGTAGAGCAACTCGTTTACACGTGCGCCAATGCTTTTCAAAGGAGCTTATTATGCAATGAACATAATCGATCTTATTGCAAAATCAATGTCTTACTTCATAGATTCGAGAGAATAGGAGAACAGTAGCCTGACAAACAGTCGGTTCAGTCCGATTCAGGTGCCAATTCAGGTGCCTAATCAAATAGAACCCTTATGGATTTGCTAGTTGATAAGGTAAATATCCAGCCCACTAAATGCTAGGCGTAATGAGGATAAGGGCCTCCAAAAAACTTCTTTTCGTTCTATGAACTTTAAGGTGTATGAAGTCTCATAGTTAACTCTTGCAGTGGAACGATAGAGACTCCATTTCACTTAGGTTGATTTAATTTAGACCGGAGGCAGACCTAAGTCAAGGTAATCCTCCTTTGAAACACTTTGGTATTGCTCCTAGATAGATCATAATACAAAAAATCAATCAGAGCACAGGGAGCCATCTCATTATCTTTCCGTAAAGAAAAACTATGGTGGACTAACTGATCTTTAAATCAGTTTATGAAAGAGCCCAATGCAAAAAAATGCATGTTGGGTCTTTGAAACAGTTCAAATCATTTCGATAATAATCCGTTTGATCTGTTTTACCGAGAAGGTCTACGGTTCGAATCCGTATAGCCCTAATATGCCCTTTTTTAGATTTTAGGATCTCTATCCTATGTTTTCTTTAGTTTAGTATAGTTTTCATTTTCTCATTAGTATTTGTTTATAGACTGGATAGGCGCCTGCGACATAGAATAGAGATAAAAGCATTACCAAAGGCTCATTCATCGAAAATCAAAATCATACAGACAGGAAAAGAAAAACGAATTTCTATCAAATAAATAGAAGAAAGGATCCTTTCCCTGATTTGAATCCCGTCCTCCTTCAAATAGGATATCTCTAGACTTCCCTATAATAACTGCAATGATTTTATCCATTTTGCGAATTCCTACTTTGTTTTAAGTATATTTATTACTTTGTTTATAGATACATTATGTAAATTGATCAACTTTAAATAGAAAAAATAAAGTAAAGAGTAAATAAGAAAACAGAATATTCTGTCTCATAGTTCTGAAATAGAGTTCTTTATTTTTATTTTATAGTATTACTTCTCATTAATTATACTGCATAGATTAGTCCTACTATCTTAATTAGGTTCTAATTTAGTAGTATTCTCATTTTTATTTAATAGTCTCTTATTATTTTATTATTAAATATTAAATAAAGGATAGAGCTATTCTTTTTTCTAGAGATTCTAGAGAAAGCGAGACAAAGTGAAACGAGAAAGTTTTCTTTATATAAGAATTAGATCTACATACACCATATCTAAATAGAATGGAAATCCAAAAGAAAGGGAGTTGGGATTCCATTGGATGAATCTTTAAAGAAGATGCAGCACAGAGGAAACAAAGGCTAAACTTAAACTAAGCGCTTTTGTTTGAACAAAAAAGATTCTTGTTTCACCGAGGAAAAGAGAGAAGTTCTGGATAAATTGACAATGCTGAATTGAATTGACTAATTTAAGTTCCGCCTATTCCACATTAATGGGAGTACATTATGTTTCTGCTTCACGAATATGATATTTTTTGGACATTTCTAATAATAGCAAGCCTTATTCCTATTTTGGCATTTTCGATTTCAGGACTTTTAGCCCCGGTTAGTGAAGGACCAGAGAAGCTTTCTAGTTATGAATCGGGTATAGAACCCATGGGAGGGGCTTGGGTACAATTCCGAATACGCTATTATATGTTTGCGCTCGTTTTTGTTGTTTTTGATGTGGAAACCGTCTTTCTATACCCTTGGGCAATGAGTTTCGACGTATTGGGTGTATCCGTTTTTATCGAAGCTTTGATTTTCGTGCTTATCTTAGTTGTTGGTTTAGTTTATGCATGGCGAAAAGGAGCCTTGGAATGGTCTTAACTGAATATTTAGACAAAAAAAAAGAAGGAAAAGATTCTATTGAGACAGTTATGAATTTGATTGAGTTTCCCTTACTTGACCAAACAAGTTCCAATTCTGTTATTTCAACTACACCAAATGATCTTTCGAATTGGTCAAGACTCTCCAGTTTATGGCCCCTTCTATACGGTACCAGTTGTTGTTTCATTGAATTTGCTTCATTAATAGGCTCACGATTCGACTTTGATCGTTATGGATTGGTACCAAGATCAAGTCCTAGGCAAGCAGACCTAATTTTAACAGCCGGTACGGTAACAATGAAAATGGCTCCCTCTTTAGTGAGATTATACGAGCAAATGCCTGAACCAAAATACGTCATTGCTATGGGAGCCTGTACTATTACAGGGGGAATGTTCAGTACGGATTCCTATAGTACTGTTCGGGGAGTTGATAAGTTAATTCCTGTGGATGTCTACTTGCCGGGCTGCCCACCTAAACCGGAGGCAGTTATAGATGCCCTAACAAAACTTCGTAAGAAGATATCGCGAGAAATAGTTGAGGATCAAACTCTATCTCAAAATAAAAATAGATGTTTTACTACCAGTCACAAGCTTTATGTTAGGCGCAGTACTCATACAGGAACTTATGAGCAAGAATTGCTCTATCAATCACCATCTACATTAGATATATCTTCTGAAACTTTTTTCAAATCCAAAAGTTCAGTACCTTCCTACAAATTAGTGAATTAGGAGAGGGGCTCTTTTGTGTAGAAAAATAAAAAGCAGGGCAATCTTTCAAACTTGCATCCGAAATGTGAAATATTTATACAAAGAGGGAGAGATGAAGACAATGCAGCAGGGTTGGTTATCTAATTGGCTAGTCAAACATGAGGTGGTTCATAGATCTTTGGGCTTTGATCACCGAGGAATAGAGACTTTACAAATAAAAGCAGGGGATTGGGATTCCATTGCTGTCATTTTATATGTATATGGTTACAATTATTTACGCTCCCAATGTGCTTATGATGTAGCACCCGGTGGATCTTTAGCTAGCGTGTATCATCTTACGAGAATACAATATGGTATAGATAATCCAGAAGAAGTCTGCATAAAAGTCTTTGCCCAAAAGGATAATCCTAGAATTCCGTCTGTCTTCTGGATTTGGAGAAGTGCCGATTTTCAAGAACGCGAATCTTATGATATGGTGGGAATCTCTTATGATAATCATCCGCGCCTTAAACGTATCCTAATGCCTGAAAGTTGGATAGGCTGGCCCTTACGTAAGGATTATATAACCCCCAATTTTTATGAAATACAAGATGCTCATTGAATGATAAGAAATTCATGCTCACTTATACAACACAACTCCAGATTTTATTCAAGTCAAGGAATATTTTTAGGTTCTTTTCCTAGATGAAACGGAATACCTATTTATAATTAATTCCTAATTATACAAAAGCATTCCAGATAGACTGAGCAAAAAAAGGGTTTCATTTGGATTCCCCTATTTTGAAAATCGCATATTAATTTCCTTCATATGAACAGAAAAATAGGATGACTCAAAGAAGTTCTCTACCAGGAACTTTGTACCGCGCACATTACTTAGCACAACTAGGAAAATAAGATAAGATAAAGATAAGCAAGACTAAAAAAATATTCGTCGGAATAGCGGAATACAAAATTAAGAAACGCAAAAAAATAAAGGGGAATCTCACCCCCTTCTTTATCATAAAGAAAAGATATATTTTAAAACTTCTTTAAAAAGAAAAAGAAGTGCCTCTATATTTATATTATAGATTTATCCACTTAGATGAATAAATATTATTAATGAATATGTATCACAATCCATCTCGAGGTATTTGGATCAATACCTATTCGGTGGATCTTTTTTTTTTTTTTCTCTGCCAGGAACCAGATTTGAACTGGTGACACGAGGATTTTCAGTCCTCTGCTCTACCAACTGAGCTATCCTGACCTTTTCTTGTGCATCATCCTAGTAGAGTATTTGTATCTATGTCAATTAAAAGGACTAAAAATTAATTAAAGTATTTCAAATTTTAAATTTGAAAATGGGGGGGGTAGTCCTATGCATTGTGCATGGTTTACTTAAATAAAACTTAAAAATAGAGTGAATAACCAAGATTTCTTGCCGATACTCTAATAAAAAAGAAATCTATTCAATGAATAGGATAAGATCCATTGAGTTCTCTTCGCATTCCTTTGTGAAAGAGTAGAATGAGAAAGCTAATGAATCTTAAACCCATTGCATTGATAAAAAGAAAAAAAAGTGCATTGATAAAAAGAAAAAAAAAAAGAGGATAAATAATAATAATATAGTATAGTTAGGGAATAAAAGAGGATTTGGGGATAGAGGGACTTGAACCCTCACAACTTATAAAGTCGACGGATTTTCCTTTTACTAGAAATTTCATTGTTGTCAGTATTGACATGTAGAATGGGACTCTCTCTTTGTCCTCGTCCGATTAATCCACTTTTTTAAAGATCTCGAAAACTTTGAATTTTAATTGAAGAATTTGATTATTCAATATTCGATTGGAGTGGATTCACAATAATGAAAAAAAAAAATTATGATATGAGTTTTTTATTTCATAATCATTATCATTTCTAATTTCATTTTTAAAAAAGATAAAGAACCTATATTATAATTAGAATATAATATGAGTTCTGTGATTAATCGTTTGCTATGTCAGTATCTATACGTGTTTATTAAATGTATAAGGTATAAAACCCCTCTTTCTCTAATTTAGAACTAGAAGGAATTCCACTAACAACACAACGTAATTAACTCGATTCGTTAGAACAGCTTCCATTGAGTCTCTGCACCTATCCTTTTCCTTTGTATTCTAGTTCGAGAACCCCTTGTTTT
Organism: Triticum urartu; assembly: GCF_056163025.1. NCBI lineage: Eukaryota > Viridiplantae > Streptophyta > Magnoliopsida > Poales > Poaceae > Triticum > Triticum urartu. Next base: position 7,093 of record NW_028260295.1, on the reverse strand, counting down.
CTCAAAACACGGATTTGGCTCAGGATTGCCCTTTTTTAATTCCAGGGTTTCTCTGAATTTGGAAGTTACCACTTAGCAGGTTTCCATACCAAGGCTCAATACAATCAAGTCCGTAGCGTCTACCGATTTCGCCATATCCCCATTTCCCTCTTCTTTGAGACCAGGATTCCTTGTGTAATTTCATCCATCTCTTAGTTTTTTTTTTGAATCATTGAGTTCATCACTCAACGTAGTCTAGCAGTTCAGTTCGACTCTATTTGAGAGACCTCGCTTGCTTATTGCAATTCAGAATTGAATTGATTCTATCCTTGATGTATTTGCAATTCAATCCGAATCAATATATCCAAAAGTTTTTATCTCCCCCACCTCCCGTCTTACTTTTTTATAGTATTCAAAATTATACTATAACGCTTGATATTTATTCTTTTTTTCTAATCAGAATTAGCAATTTTATTTACTCTGACTCTATGTTCCCCTTAGTGAAATATTAATCCTCAAATTATTAACAAATAATAAAGTCTATAATGATCGAATGAAAATACCAATAAATTCTATAATTTTATTTTTTAATATCCTATAGTTAAGCATATCAAGCTAACTTTATCTTTAAGAAGTTTTAGTATTTTTTTATTTTTATAAGTATAACTTCAAATTTAGAACTAGTTAATAGCTAAGATTAATAACTAATATCTGAGATTTTACGGATTTCCTATACTATACCTATTTCTATTTGTTACACTATTTCCGTTATGTAAGCCCACTTAGCTCAGAGGTTAGAGCATCGCATTTGTAATGCGAGGGTCATCGGTTCAAATCCGATAGTCGGCTTTTTTTTCTCTATCGATGTTCTACGAACAAGAATCTCTTTTTTTCCGAATTAAATGGAGAATCCAGGATCTTTTATGTTTTTTACCTTACAATTTTGCTAGATACAAAACAATAAAATAAATAATATATATACAAAAAAAAAAGATTTTGATGAAATTCCATTTTTTGGGGTACTTTAGTTGATTTTACTCTGTTTATCCTGTAGTTTAATTCAGTTTTAATTTCGATGTATTCTGTAATGTAAATACAATGAAATTAATTGTGTAAAATGAAATTTCAATAAAATAAAAAAAGGAGTCTTCATGTCCCGTTATCGAGGACCTCGTTTAAAAAAAATACGCCGTCTGGGAGCTTTACCAGGACTCACTAGAAAAACACCTAAATCCGGAAGTAATCTTAAAAAAAAATTCAATTCTGGGAAAAAGGAGCAATATCGTATTCGTCTTCAAGAAAAACAGAAATTGCGTTTTCATTATGGTCTGACAGAACGACAATTACTTAGATATGTACATATCGCTGGAAAAGCAAAAAGGTCAACAGGCCAGGTTTTACTACAATTACTTGAAATGCGTTTGGATAATATCCTTTTTCGATTGGGTATGGCTTCAACCATTCCTGGGGCCCGCCAATTAGTCAACCATAGACATATTTTAGTTAATGGTCGTATAGTCAATATACCAAGTTTTCGTTGCAAACCCCGAGATATTATTACTACGAAAGATAACCAAAGATCAAAAGGTCTGGTTCAAAATTATATTGCTTCATCGGACCCGGGGAAATTGCCAAAGCATTTGGCGATTGACACGTTGGAATATAAAGGACTAGTAAATAAAATCCTAGATAGGAAGTGGGTCGGTCTCAAAATAAATGAGTTGTTAGTTGTAGAATATTACTCTCGTCAGACTTGAACTTAACGAAAAAAGGAAAGGTTCATAGAATTTTCTTCCCCTTCCCCTTTCCCCGAACTAAATCGCCCTAAGACCATTACCATTAATTTGTATTTTCCCATCAACTAGCTAAAATTGATTAACCCTAGGATTAGGATCCTTTTTTCTTTTTTCCTCTATGTGTATTTTACATACCACAGTAATTTGCTATAGAGAATTTCTAATTTCTATTAAATCAAAATAAGATAATATAAGATATTATATTATTGCTGGAAAAAATTGTTATTTGATTTGATACATTGTGATCCTTAACGTTGATGAATTAAGAAAAACGGAAAGAGAGGGATTCGAACCCTCGGTAAACAAAAGTCTACATAGCAGTTCCAATGCTACGCCTTGAACCGCTCGGCCATCTCTCCTACATAACTTATTATGGAAAATAAACTGAGTGAATAGCGAGTTTTCTTATTCCTGCAGTACAGGTACAACCGCAACCACTCGGGGGTTCCATAGTTCTATTGGAAAAATTCCTTTTGATCTAAGTGGAAGGATACAGGATTTTTTACTAGAAATTGCGCTCGCTATAAAATAAAAGTTTTAATTTGGGTTTTCCCGCAACTAAAGAAAAAGAAAATGGAAGAATTCTTCTTATTGCATAATAAAATAAAGAAACCTTAGAATTCCGTTTGCATAAGATACGCTACACCATACTATCGAAATCAAAAATAGGGTATGAGACAATTAATAACTTTGAAAACACGAAATAGTTGATAACATAAGTTGTTGTTCAGAAATAGGAAAGTGGAATGAAATCCAGTCTTAGTCAAATATTTCATATCTCTTCGTGTCCAAGCAGAAGGAAAAGGATACAATTTGAGCTGAGCGGAAAATCCATATCTCTCTTATCCATTTAAAGCATATGGATTTAGAGTAGAGCATATGGATCAATCTATTTATAATTATAAGAATCGAATGTGTTTGTTTTTATGTTATTTTGTGAAGGAATGAAAACAATTCTATATAGAATGGGTTGGGAATTATGCCTAGATCCCGTGGAAATGGAAATTTCATTGATAAGACCTCCTCAATTGTAGCCAATATTTTATTGCGAATAATTCCGACAACCTCAGGAGAAAAAAAGGCATTTACTTATTATAGAGATGGTGCGATTTGACTCTTTTTTTTGCTTTTTTTTAGCCCTACCTATACCTCAGTCTTACGAAAAAGAGAGGGGGGTTGGCATAGAGAGAACCAAATTTGTAAAGCAAACAAACCCACGCTTCGGGAAGGTGAGGCGAACTAACAATTCCTTCCGTCGTGTATCCTCGATTGATGCGGCTTCAGATACTTCAATTGTAGATTTGAGTATTGAGCGAAAGGTTACACCTACAGGATATGGTATGGTATGGATTACAGGCCAATCCTACTCTATTAGTATCCGTAGGCAGCATAGGGGAGAAAAGCACTACACCTAGAAATAGGAATCAACAAGAGAAAAACTTTGTTAGAAATTACCCCTTTCCTGATCGGTATCAGGGCTGGGAAGAATGGTTGGGATAACAAACAACCATCAGGTTTGTACTTTGGATACCCCTATAACCATCAAAGATCGTTGAAGTAGCTAATTCCTCTAAATAGGAGGCGTTGAGAACAAAGAAATTATTGGAGCTATCGTTTTCCTCTAGCATTAATAGAATTCATTGGTGTTAAGAAAAACCTCTTGTGGGAAGGTTGGCTAGAGATTTCTTGGAAAAATACCAGCCCCTTTCGGTTCATAATGAGACGGGACTAATTCTATTTTGATTCTATAGATTATTTCGCTTAGTACTATTATGTACAGAAGGGAGGAGCCGTATGAGATGAAAACCTCATGTACGGTTTTGGAACGGAGATTTTTTGAATAGAATGAACGACCGTAACGGATGTTGGCTCAATCCGAAGGAAATTATGCGGAAGCTTTGCAAAATTATTATGAAGCTACGCGACTAGAAATCGATCCCTATGATCGAAGTTATATACTCTATAACATAGGCCTTATACACACAAGCAATGGAGAGCATACAAAGGCTTTGGAATATTATTTCCGGGCACTAGAACGAAACCCCTTCTTACCGCAAGCTTTTAATAATATGGCCGTGATCTGTCATTACGTGCGACTATCTCCACTATAGAAAGAAAAAAAAAAAAGAGAGGATCAAATTTTCTAGTAAATACTAGAAAAAAAGGGCTTTCTACATAGGGATCGTAAAAACAACGATTTTTCCCTATCAGCTGTAGGAAGGAAGGACACTTCACGAGAATCAAAAAACGAAGAAAGTATGGCCTATACTACTACTCTATGGATAAAGTTTCTCAAATTGATAGAGAAAGCACCGTAAAGATCAATTAGTGAGCGACTGGGTCGATACAACTAAAAAAAACTGCTTACTTATCCCATGATATGGGGCAAAATTTAGGAATCCGCTTATGTAATAGAGCCGATCCACTAAGGGATTAAGCAGCGGTGTAGTATCAGATCCCAAAGATAGTAAGTTCTTTTTTCTTTCTTATGGAAAAAAGTCTTTTTCAAGGATTCTATAGAGATTTCATATATGAAACCGGGATAGTTACCTCTCAGAAAATTTGAACGAAGGCTCTATATCTATCTATGCTTCATTCTTCTGAAGGTGGGAAAAAAGATCAAACTGATTATTGATAAAAATTAGGGTTTGAAACTTAGGTAATTAATTTCTTCTGCTTAACCCAAGAACAAATTGGATCGATTTTTGATAAATCGAATTCAGTTAAGATAGGGGAAATTCAGATAGCAATTTCTGAGCCGTATGAGGTAGGAAACTCTCAAGTACGGTTCTAAGGGAAGGAACTTCCTATTCCGACCGAGGAGAACAGGCCATTCTACAGGGTGATTCGGAAATTGCGGAAGCTTGGTTTGATCAAGCTGCTGAATATTGGAAACAAGCTATAGCGCTTACTCCGGGAAATTATATTGAAGCACAGAACTGGTTGAAGATTACGAAGCGCTTTGAATTTGAATAAGACCATGCTCCTTCTTTTTCATAAAATGGGTGGTTTGGTTGTTGATCCATTAATCAAATAAATTAGGTCGTAAGATCGAATCAAGAATTTCATTATATCCATTTCTTATACCTTCTATTTTATATGATATTTCATAAGAATAAACCATAGGGATAGGGTCTAGAATAGAAGTAATAAAGTGAATAAAAAGAGGGGGCAATCTAAATATTGCTAATATATTAGGACCATCTTATTAATAATTCTAATGAGTTATCTTGGAATTTAGAATCAAATAAAAAACCCTATATTATGCTCAAGGAAAGTAGATATAGATAGGAGCTTATGCCCTCAAAAAAAATACACTAGTTTCTTAAATTAAAAATAAAAAAGATTTTTTTCTTACGTCGAGAAATATTTGTTTTTCAAGATAAACAATGTCCGTTAGGCACCTAATCTTTATGTCATAATAGACCCGAACACTTGCCTCGGATTGACTTCAATATATAATTGCTCCAGTGAATAACTAAAAAAAAAATAGAAGGATGGTAGATAGTAAAGAAAAGAACTAATCACAATATCTATCTTTCAAAATCTATCTTTCAAAATCTATCTTTCAAAATATATATCTTTCAAAGATTCACTAAAAAGACAGTTGGCGGGTCTCTTTGTATGTCTTGTCCGGAAAGAGGAGGACTTAATGATTATTCGTTCGCCGGAACCAGAAGTAAAAATTGTTGTGGATAGGGATCCTGTAAAAACATCTTTTGAGGAATGGGCCAGACCCGGCCATTTCTCAAGAACACTAGCTAAGGGCCCTGATACTACCACTTGGATCTGGAACCTACATGCTGATGCTCACGATTTCGATAGTCATACTGGTGATTTGGAGGAGATTTCTCGAAAAGTCTTTAGTGCTCATTTCGGGCAACTTTCCATTATCTTTCTTTGGTTGAGTGGCATGTACTTTCATGGCGCCCGTTTTTCCAATTATGAAGCATGGCTAAGTGATCCTACTCACATTGGACCCAGTGCTCAGGTAGTTTGGCCTATAGTAGGGCAAGAAATATTGAATGGTGATGTAGGCGGGGGTTTCCGAGGAATCCAAATAACCTCTGGTTTTTTTCAGCTTTGGCGAGCATCTGGAATAACTAGTGAATTACAACTCTATTGTACTGCAATTGGTGCATTGATTTTTGCAGCGTTAATGCTTTTTGCTGGTTGGTTCCATTATCACAAAGCCGCTCCCAAATTGGCCTGGTTCCAAGATGTAGAATCCATGTTGAATCACCACTTAGCGGGATTATTAGGACTTGGGTCTCTTTCTTGGGCGGGGCACCAAATTCATGTATCTTTACCAATTAACCAATTTCTTGACGCTGGGGTGGATCCTAAAGAGATACCACTTCCTCATGAATTTATCTTGAATCGGGACCTTTTGGAACTTTATCCTAGTTTTGCCGAAGGAGCAACCCCTTTTTTCACTTTAAATTGGTCCAAATACGCAGAATTTCTGACTTTTCGCGGAGGACTAGATCCAGTAACCGGTGGTCTCTGGCTGACCGATATTGCGCACCATCATTTAGCTATTGCTATTCTTTTCCTAATCGCAGGTCATATGTATAGGACCAATTGGGGTATTGGCCATGGACTTAAAGATATTTTGGAGGCTCACAAGGGCCCATTTACAGGACAAGGCCATAAGGGTCTTTATGAAATCTTAACAACGTCATGGCATGCTCAATTATCTCTTAACCTAGCTATGCTAGGCTCTACAACCATTGTTGTAGCTCATCATATGTATTCTATGCCTCCCTATCCATACCTAGCTACTGACTATGGTACACAACTTTCCTTGTTCACACACCACATGTGGATTGGCGGATTTCTAATAGTCGGTGCTGCTGCACATGCAGCAATTTTTATGGTAAGAGACTATGATCCAACTACTCGATACAACGATCTATTAGATCGCGTCCTTAGACACCGCGATGCAATCATATCCCACCTTAACTGGGTATGTATATTTCTAGGTTTTCACAGTTTTGGCTTGTACATTCATAATGATACCATGAGTGCTTTAGGCCGTCCACAAGATATGTTTTCGGATACTGCCATACAATTACAACCTATCTTTGCTCAATGGGTACAAAATATCCATGCTACTGCGCCTGGCGTAACAGCTCCTGGTGCAACAACAAGTACTAGCTTAACGTGGGGAGGCGGCGAGTTAGTAGCAGTAGGTGGCAAAGTGGCTTTGTTACCTATTCCATTAGGAACCGCAGATTTTTTAGTCCATCACATTCATGCATTTACCATACATGTGACTGTATTAATACTTTTGAAAGGTGTTTTATTTGCTCGGA
>NW_028260294.1:0-24523 GCF_056163025.1 Triticum urartu | reverse complement strand
AACGCGGAATCTCGTCTCAATCATCATTTGTCAGGACTTTTCGGGGTAAGTTCTTTGGCTTGGACAGGACATTTAGTTCATGTTGCTATTCCCGCATCCAGGGGGGAGTACGTTCGATGGAATAATTTCTTAGATGTATTACCCTATCCCCAGGGGTTGGGACCCCTTTTGACGGGTCAATGGAATCTTTATGCCCAAAACCCTGATTCGAGTAATCATTTATTTGGTACCGCTCAAGGAGCGGGAACTGCCATTCTAACTCTTCTTGGGGGATTCCATCCACAAACACAAAGTTTGTGGCTGACCGATATGGCTCACCATCATTTAGCTATTGCATTTATTTTTCTCATTGCCGGTCACATGTATCGAACTAACTTCGGAATTGGGCACAGTATTAAAGATCTTTTAGAAGCGCATACTCCTCCGGGGGGTCGATTAGGGCGTGGGCATAAGGGCCTTTATGACACAATCAACAATTCGATTCATTTTCAGTTAGGTCTTGCTCTAGCTTCTTTAGGGGTTATTACTTCCTTAGTAGCTCAACATATGTACTCTTTACCTCCTTATGCATTCATAGCACAAGACTTTACTACTCAAGCTGCTTTATATACTCATCACCAATATATTGCAGGGTTCATCATGACAGGGGCTTTTGCTCATGGAGCTATTTTTTTCATTAGGGATTACAATCCGGAACAGAATGAGGATAATGTATTGGCAAGAATGTTAGACCATAAAGAAGCTATCATATCTCATTTAAGTTGGGCTAGCCTCTTTCTAGGATTCCATACCTTGGGCCTTTATGTTCATAACGACGTCATGCTTGCTTTTGGTACTCCAGAAAAGCAAATCTTGATCGAACCTATATTTGCCCAATGGATACAATCTGCTCATGGCAAGACGACATATGGGTTCGATATACTCTTATCTTCAACGAATGGCCCCGCTTTCAATGCGGGTCGAAGCCTATGGTTGCCCGGATGGTTGAATGCTGTTAATGAGAATAGTAATTCGCTTTTCTTAACAATAGGACCTGGGGATTTCTTGGTTCATCATGCTATTGCTCTAGGTTTGCATACAACTACATTGATTTTAGTAAAGGGCGCTTTAGATGCACGCGGTTCCAAATTAATGCCAGATAAAAAGGATTTTGGATATAGTTTTCCTTGTGACGGCCCAGGGCGCGGCGGTACTTGTGATATTTCTGCTTGGGACGCATTTTATTTGGCAGTTTTCTGGATGTTAAATACCATTGGGTGGGTTACTTTTTATTGGCATTGGAAACATATCACATTATGGCAGGGCAACGTTTCACAATTTAATGAATCCTCCACTTATTTGATGGGATGGTTAAGAGATTACCTATGGTTAAACTCTTCACAACTTATCAATGGATATAATCCTTTTGGGATGAATAGTTTATCGGTATGGGCGTGGATGTTCTTATTTGGACATCTTGTTTGGGCTACTGGATTTATGTTCTTAATTTCCTGGCGGGGGTATTGGCAGGAATTAATTGAGACTTTAGCATGGGCTCATGAACGCACACCTTTAGCTAATTTAATTCGCTGGAGAGATAAGCCCGTGGCTCTTTCCATTGTGCAAGCAAGATTGGTTGGATTAGCTCACTTTTCCGTGGGTTATATATTCACTTATGCAGCTTTCTTGATTGCCTCAACATCAGGCAAGTTTGGTTAATTTAGTTTGTTTTTTTGTACTGTATCAGCACCTAGTTCATTACTCTTGATAGAGAGGGAGGATCTGCCTTTTTAGATTTCTTTTTCTATTTATTTTTCCATCTAGGATTAGAACCGTATACTTGGTAATAATAGCAACGACACATTATGGCAAAAAAAAGTTTGATTCAGAGGGAGAAGAAGCGGCAGAAATTAGAACAGAAATATCATTTGATTCGTCAATCTTTAAAAAAAAAGATAAGAAGCAAAGTTTCTCCCTTGAGTTTGAGTGAAAAAACGAAAATGCGAGAAAAATTGCAATCCCTACCGCGTAATAGTGCACCTACACGCCTTCATCGACGTTGTTTTTTGACCGGAAGACCTAGAGCTAACTATCGACATTTTGGGCTATCCGGACACGTACTTCGAGAAATGGTTTATGAATGTTTGTTACCGGGTGCAACAAGATCCAGTTGGTAAGGATAAAATACCCTTTCGTATTTGTATGGATTTCTGGAATTGATAATCATAGAGGAGCCCTCTTTACCATTCTGTATAAATGGACTATTCTATTTGTATAGATATTGGTAGAGGGGCGTATCCAACCCTCTTTTATCCACTAGTTACCCCTCTTTAGTTTAAGAGTATAGAGCAGTTTGGTAGCTCATAAGGCTCATAACCTTGGGGTTGCGGGTTCGATTCCCACTACCGCCTCCATACTCCTTCTTTATGATATATGCATGATATAATATATACATCATGCATTTGTATCTGGATTTTTTGATTTCCTAAAAGAGTTTTGGTCTAACAGTTTTTTCTCGGAAGAAGCAAAAAAATAAAAGAAAGAATAAAATATGAAAGAAAAGCGTCCATTGTCTAATGGATAGGACAGAGGTCTTCTAAACCTTTGGTATAGGTTCAAATCCTATTGGACGCAATCTTATTTCTATCTATTCTTTAAATAACTATACTAAACTAAAAACAAAGAAAACTTTTTTGCATGATTCAAATGAAAAAGCTTTCTCAACGATTCCTATTCTACTAACAAGAGTAGACATGCAAAATTTATTTGTTACTGAAGAGAAAACCGTTCCAGCTGTTCCTGAATAGCTTCCTTCAAAAGGATTTCCGCTTGCTCGGTGAATGTCTTGCTAGAAGATATAATTTCTTGGAATTGAGGTTTAGTATCTTTTAGATGTTTACGTAACTCATCCAGAAATTTATTTACCTGTTCAATTTCTAACGAATCAAGATATCCTCTTGTTCCGGTATAAATAGTAGCTATCTGCTCTTCCACTGGGAGAGGATTTGCCTGGGATTGTTTAAGCAATTCCCTTAATCGTCGACCCCTTGCCAATTGATTCTGACTTGTTTTATCGAGAGCAGAGGCGAATTGTGCAAAGGCTTGTAACTCTGCGAATTGCGCTAGTTCCAATTTTGATTTGCCAGCTACTTGTTTCATGGCTTTAATTTGAGCCGCGGATCCTACTCTGGAAACAGAAATACCCACATTAATAGCGGGTCGAATTCCGGCATTGAATAGATCCGCAGATAAGAATATTTGTCCATCTGTAATGGAGATTACATTAGTAGGAATATAGGCGGAAACGTCTCCAGATTGAGTCTCAACTATTGGTAAAGCGGTCATACTTCCTTCGCCTAAAAGAGAATTTAATTTAGCGGCTCTTTCTAAAAGGCGTGAATGCAAATAAAAAACATCCCCTGGATAAGCCTCACGTCCGGGAGGTCTTCTTAATAGAAGGGACATTTGGCGATAAGCTTGTGCCTGTTTGGAGAGATCATCATAAATTATTAAAGTATGCCGTTCGCGGTACATAAAATACTCAGCCAGGGCTGCTCCCGTATAAGGAGCGAGGTATTGTAATGTAGCAGGTGAATCCGCCATTTCAGCTACTACAATAGTGTATTCCATGGCCCCCTCCTCATGGAAAGTAGTTACTACTTGAGCTACGGAGGATGCTCTTTGACCGATAGCTACATAAACACATATTACACCTTGCCCTTTTTGATTGAGAATTGTATCTGTGGCTACTGCTGTTTTGCCAGTCTGTCTGTCCCCAATAATTAACTCTCGCTGACCGCGCCCTATAGGGATCATCGAATCGATAGCAATAAGCCCTGTTTGAAGAGGTTCGTATACGGAACGCCTGGAAATTATACTTGGAGCAGGAGATTCAATTAAGCGAGATTCGGAAGCTATAATTTCGCCTTTCCCATCAATAGGTTTAGCCAGAGCATTTACAACACGACCCAAGTAAGCCTCACTCACGGGTATCTGAGCAATTCTTCCTGTTGCTTTTACAAAACTTCCCTCTTGTATCATCAACCCATCGCCCATTAATACAATCCCAACATTTTTGGATTCCAAATTCAGAGCAATACCCCTAGTACCTTCTGCAAATTCGACTAATTCACCTGACATTATTTCACCAAGACCTATAATACGAGCAATCCCATCCCCCACTTGAACTACGCGACCTATATTCTCAATCCCTACTTTCCTATTATATTGTTCAATACGTTCGCGGAGAATTTTATGAATTTCGTCGACTCGAAGGGTTGCCATTAGTGTTTCTTGACTCTTTTTTCGGAAGCAAGGGGAAAAATAATGCCTAAATTCTAAACGAAAGTAGAAGTTCAAGGCCTAATTAATTTAATTATTTCTTCCATTCCAGGGACCCGAGAATGCCAATATTAGCACGAATCGTACGGAAATGTAACTCGGTATTCAAACAACTATTCAGAGTTCCTAGAGCTCCTTGTACGGCCTGTTGGAAAACCCGCTGTCGGACCTGATTCATTGCCCTTTGTTTTTCAAAATAAAGGGTTTCGTTTTTAGACTTTTCCAATTGTTCCAAACTAATAGAAGTAGCATTAATCAAATTTGCTTTTTCTCGTTCTATCTCAGAGTATCCATTCATTCGATACTCATCCGCTTCTAGTTCGACTTTCTGTAATCGAATCCGAGCTTTTTCGAGTTGCTCAATGGTCCCTCTACGCAATTCTTCTGAATTTCGAATAGTACTCAAGATCCTCTGTTTTCGATTATCTAATAAATCTTTTAATGAAAGTAGATTATTTTGTAAGTTTACAACTTTTATGATCTCTTCCCGAACCAAACATGAATCTTTCGATTCATTTGGCTCTCACGCTCCTTTTTTTTTTTCTATAGCTATTTCCATATCTTTTTTTTAAGTAATGAGCCTATCCTCTATCTTCTTTTTTATGTTTATATTTCAATATACCGAAACCTATATAAGACTAGATAAATATTAAGAGGACTCTTCCGCCTAGATAAAAATATATCATGGTCAGCAAAGTTGTTTCTTTATTTTTATTTGCCCTCTAGTTAATAATTTCAATTTCATTAAGAAAAACTAACTAAATAAATGGAAAATGAAAATTAATAGAATTCTTTTTTATTTTTTTTTTCTTCAAATCCAAAAAATTTCTCTTTTTTATACATAGGTCGTCGATTCGGCATTGGTTAAAAAAGGGCAGGGTGCCCCCTTTTTTTTCTAGTAAATAGTTCAAACCATTTTATCGATATGAGTGTTCTATATCAGATAAATTTTACATTAGCTATTTCCCGTTTAAATTGGTACTAATACTAATATAGTTGTAGAAAGAGTACCTCTTTTTGCCTGGACTTCAAGCAGTTTAGCTTTAACCGTGTTAATGGTCTCACATTCTTGGTTTATAGAGAATCAAAGTTGATTTACCAATGAGTCGCGAAATGCTATGGTTCTTCCATATGATTTCTGAATTTATTCAGAAGTAATTCGTCGAGATCGTGCACCCTTTTCTTATTTATCCGAAAAATACTAAAAAATATTATAAAGTGCAGCCGGATAGATCCAATCTATTCTTGAAATAGACAACTCGCACACACTCCCTTTCCAAAAAAAATCAAAACACCAACCACTACAGTTAGATTTATTAGATTTGTTGCTAAAATATCGGTATTAAGCCCGAAACTGCCAGCGGATGGCCAGTGAGCTAAAAAAACGAAAGAATGGGTTACATTTTTCATATGCTCTCCTCTTATAGATAGGACGAACAAAGAACAAAGTTTTTCGATCACTTACTTCGCTCGCCCTTTTTTGATCGGTTTTTTTAATGCAAATAGATTCAATCTAGTAATTTCTTTTAGATTAAGTCTTACGTCTTGTTTGACCGGTGAAAGACTTCCTTTGTTGAAATGTTCTGTTCCCAAAATTCCTAAAATAAAAGGAAAAAACTTTCCACTTTCCTAAACTAAGGACGGGAAATAAGAAGGTGAGCATATCTTCTAAATTAATAATACTCAACTCAGCCCTTCCTAGAATGGGGTATTATCTGTCCCGATAAATAGATAATTCCAGGAGTAATAAATAGGAGTAAATTAAATAAAGTATTGATATAATTGGAATTGTGGAAGCAAATACCAATTTACTAAAAAAAGAAAAAAGTATCTAATCGAAATCGAAAGAATTTTTTTTTTAAGATTAAACAAAAGGGTTCGCAAATAAAAGCGCTAGTGCCACAACTAGTCCATAAATTGTTAAAGCTTCCATAAAAGCTAGACTAAGCAATAAAGTACCTCGTATTTTACCTTCTGCTTCTGGCTGTCTCGCAATACCTTCTACAGCTTGTCCTGCAGCAGTACCTTGACCAACTCCAGGTCCAATAGAAGCAAGCCCTACGGCCAATCCAGCAGCAATAACAGAAGCAGCAGCAATTAGTGGATTCATGGTGAGTAGTTCCTCGTGTCAAAAAAAAGAAATGGTTAAGGATACAATCAACCAATAAATTCTTACTTCTAAGCTCTATTGGGGAGAAGTAAAGTAACTAAAAAGTACAAATTGAAATCAAATTGAAATGATAATGTGAATTGTCCGAACTACATAGAAGGGAATTCCATATCCATATATCGGATTAGATAATGAATCTAACCTAGGAATATATAATATAATATCCTATATATATACATTTGTTTCTTCTATTTTGTTTGCATATTTTCTCATTTTCTATTGAATCGGATTCTAAAATCATTGCTTAAAGTGGAAACCTGCATAAAAGAGGACTCCACTTATAGACATTAAGGATATTATAGTATAGATCTAGCCTGACTCCACCCTCCTTAATGCATATATACTTTGAAAATTCCATAATATAGTCTATTCTATTCTCTCTCCTACAACTCTAGGCTATATATTCATACGCATTTCTAACTATTTTTTTGCAACCAAGCAGATTATCTGGAACCATGCATGAATTGAGCTAAGCTGCAAAAAAAAAAAATACTATTTCCAAAAAGAGTCAATTCAATGATGACCCTCCATGGATTCACCTATATAGGCTGCGGCTAATGTTGCAAAAATAAGAGCTTGAATACCGCTTGTAAATAATCCAAGAAACATGACCGGTATAGGGATTACTAAGGGGACTAAAGAAACAAGAACAACAACGACTAATTCATCCGCCAATATATTCCCGAAAAGTCGAAAGCTAAGCGATAATGGTTTTGTGAAATCTTCTAGGATGTTAATTGGTAAAAGGATTGGAGTTGGTTTAATATATTTCTCGAAATAGCTCAATCCTTTTTTGCTAAGACCAGCATAAAAATATGCCGCTGACGTGAGTAAAGCTAAAGCAACAGTAGTATTTATATCATTCGTGGGCGCTGCTAATTCCCCATGGGGTAACTCTATAATTTTCCAAGGTAAAAGAGCACCCGACCAATTCGAAACAAAAATAAAAAGGAACATAGTTCCAATAAAGGGAACCCAGGGACCATATTCTTCTCCAATCTGAGTTTTGCTCAAGTCTCGAATAAACTCAAGGACATATTCAAAAAAATTCTGACCGTCGGTCGGGATGGTTTGTGGATTCCGAACAGCTATGACAACTGAACCATAGCAAGATAGTAATTACGACCCAAGAAGTGATGAGTACTTGGGCATGAATTTGGAAACCTCCTATTTGCCAATAGAAGTGTTGGCCTACTTCTACACCCGATATATCGTATAACCCCTTGAGTGTTTTAATGGAACAAGGTATAATATTCATATTGTCCTCTGATAAAAATTGAACTTCAAAAAAGGAATTCTTTTGATTCAACCATCTCTTTCTCAACTCAGCAACTTGAAGTATTAATCTTATATTTAGGATACCAAGAAAGCACATCAGATCATAATATATATCAATACCCTCTAATATATATCAATATTCCCCTTCTTTTTTCTATGCAAAAAAAATTCTATGCAAAAAAAAAGATATAGTAAAGTAAGTGATTCCATAAATTTACGCAGTTGCCCAAGAATTCACTATATATTCTTAATCAACGATTTCTTATATAGAGAGAACGGCCCTCACAAATTGAAAATACTAATTTGTTAAGAATCAATCGAATTGAAGTCATAGTGTCATCGTTGGCTGGAATCGATATATTCGCGAGATCCGGGTCACAATTTGTATCGACTAAAGAAATAGTAGGAATCCCCAAAATGGCACATTCCCGAAGAGCTATATACTCTTTTTGCTGATCAAGGACGATCACAATGTCTGGCAATCTCGTCATATATTTGATCCCGCCGAGATACCTTTGCAAAGTAGATAATTTTCTCTTCAAGATTGCCACATCTCTTTTTGGGAGATGGTGGAATTTTCCCATTTTTTCTTCTGCTCTTAAGTCTCTAAATTGAGAAAGTCTAGTTTTCGTAATCGACCAATTCGTTAACATACCACTGAACCACTTTTTATTAACATAATGACAACGAGCCCTTATTGCAGCTGATGCTACTAAATCTGTTGCTCTTTTTTTGGTACCAACAATTAAGAAACTTTTTCCCTGACTTGCTGCATCAAAAACTAAATCACAAGCTTCTGATAAAAAACGAGCCGTTCTAGCGAGATTTATAATATGAGTACCTTTACGCTTTGCCGAAATGTAAGGGGCCATTTTAGGATTCCATTTCTTAATACCATGACCAAAATGAACTCCTGCTTCTATCATCTCTTTCAAATTAATGTTCCAATATCTTCTTGTCATTTTTTCCACACTTCCTTTTTTTTAATCCTACCATTCCATTACGGAATTTAGTTCTTTTTGAAGATTAAGAAAGATCCGAAATAGCTTGAAATAAATAATAATTGTTCCGAGAGAACCTTGTACTAAGATAAGAGTTGGCCATTGATACATGGTATAAACATAACCACCTTAATGAATTAACTGACTTGTTTTACTTATTAAAATAAAAATCTTAAAAATCTAAAATTTGACCTGTTAGTGTTCTAAGTTCAAAAGTCTAGTAAAGTAAAAAATATTTTTATGGGGGTTCTTATGTCTCATAAAAATTGTTTGTTACGTCAGAATCTGAAGAAACTAATTCTGTATGGAGAAACAAAAAATCTCTCATTTCCGACGCGAATAGATTTTTTTTTTTTATTTCGAAATAAAGGTTCTTGTCTTGTGGGGAACGATGCACAAATTTTTGGAATCCGGTACCAACAGGTATAATCCCCCCCAGAACTACGTTTTCTTTCAAGCCTTTCAACCAATCAATGCGACCTCGTAGGGCAGCTTTTGCTAAAACTCGAGCAGTTTCTTGAAAACTTGCTTCAGATATGAAACTTTGGGTATTCAGGGAAGCCCTTGTTATTCCCAATAAGATTGCCCGATAATAGATCGATTCATCCAAAGCTCGTCCTGCTCGTTCCGCTCGCAATAGTCCGATTAATTCCCCAGGCGAAAAAACATTAGACATTCCATCTTCGGAAACCCGCACTTTTGATGTTACTTGGCGTATAATAATCTCTATATGTCTATTATGGATCTGTACCCCTTGGGATCGATAAACCTTTTGGATTTTATTAACCAAAGAGATACGACTTTGGGCTATGGTTAGCTCAGCTCCAATCAAGAATCCCCAAGGGACCCCAAGAATTCTTGGTATACGCTCATTCCAATCCTCAATTCTCCTTTCGAGATTCGGGGATAATGAATCAATTGAACGCGCTTCAAAGATTTGTTCCACTTTTGGAAGACCTTGCGTTATGTCACTAGATCTCGATTTTTCATATATAAACGTAACTAACCTATCTCCCTTGTAAAGGATTTCTCCATAATGACCATTAACAGTTGCTCCTGTAGTGGCCAAATAAGGTTTAGCTGCTCTTATAACAAAGGAATTCATATTTACAATGAAAATTTGACCGGATTTTTTTATGTGCGATTTAAATAGACATACATTTTCACAAATAAATTGTCCAAGGTGAATTATTGCCAATGTCTCTTCCCAAGAATCATGATGGACAAAGTGACAATTCAAAAGGAATGGATCCAACATTATGTTACTATCGAAATTAGAAATCCTTTTATTTTCATCTATTAAAGAGTATTTAAGTTCTTGAAGTACTTGGAAGGTTTGTTTTAAATTGTCAACGAACAAATATTTTTTTAACAGGATTTTATTATGCGTTAGTAAATAGTAAGATGAAGAAAAATGCGATATACTAGCTACAATAGCGCCTAAGGGCCCAAAAATTTCTCGAATAGGAATTCTAGGATTCCATTCTTTTATCGCATTGGGATGTTTTGAATTCTTGAATAAACCAATTCGAGAACAGTTGGATGCCGACAAAATCATCAAAGAGTGGTATTCTTTATTTCGATTCAACAAAGTGCCAATAGCTTCTGGATGTTGGCTAAGTGATTCAATCTTCGCCTTGGAATAAAAAGAATTGATATTGGCGCGATCTAACCTATTATGGGGAATCGGTCCTGCACTTGTCCTACCATACCTTTTTCGTGTATACGAAATAGTGGACTTGACTAACTCAATTCTTAGGAAATCGCGAATAAGATCATTTGCTCTTACCTCAACAAGGGAAGCACCAGCCTTTTCTTTTTCTTCTTGTTCCCAATTCACTACTAAGCAAGTTCTAACAAATTGACTATTTGTGTGATAAATTCTTTGAGTTAACTTGCTATTTTCATGAGAAATAAAATTGACAAGTCGAATTTGGAGATTATTTTCTTCTTGCAAGAGATCCTGCGGGAAAAGTGTTGCTAAATTTCTTCCTTCGTCCATTTCATATGCCACTGTAGGGCGAACGGAAACAAAATACTTTTCCTTGCTCTTGAGAATTTTTTTCCGTTGAACATAGACCCAATTTTTCCTTTTTTTTGATTCCTTAGAATCTTTTTTTTGTCTTTCTGGCGGTATCAAACAGCCACCTAATATCTTATCCGCCTCTTCAGGAAAATGAATATCTCCGGAAAATATTTTGAGTTCCGTATGGCTTTTTTTTCTCTTCACTCGGACCAGTCCGCCTAGTCGACTTCTTGTATTTTTTGTGAGTTGTGTATTCACTCCAATAATACTATTGTCAAGTATCTTTAGGGATGAAGATCTCGGCAAGATATGAAGTTCTTGAAGAATGAAAAAAAACCGATCTACTTCTTTTTGGTATTTTAGACTAAATTCTTTTGTTCCTCGATGCTCAATCAAACCCTCTTTTTTTAAGATGGAATCTTCCTCTGGGCTCTCGTATTCGTCCTCTGAATCTTCTTCTGAGTCTTCCTCTAAAGTACCATATTTTTCCTCTGCGCTTTCCCCGGGGCTGCCATATTCGTCTTCTGAGTCTTCCTCTAGAGTTCCATATTCGTCCTCTTGGGTCCTATATTTGCTCTCTGGGCTCCCATATTCCTCTTCTGAGTCTTTCTCTAAAGTCCTATATTCGTTCTCTGGGTTCCCATATTCGTTTTCTGGGCTCCCATATTCGTCTTCTAGGGTTTCATATTCGTATTCGTCTTCTAGGATTCCATATTTAGATTCTTCTAGGGTTTCATATTCATATTCGTCCTCTCGGGTCCTGTATTCGTCTTCTAGGGTCTCATATTCCTCTTCTGAGTCTTCCGCTCGAGTCCTATATTCTTCTTCTAGGGTCCTATATCTAAATTTAACAATTCCTGAACCCTTTTTATCTTTTCTGTATCGGGGATCGTCAAAATAAGCAAAAATAGTATTTCTACGTAAAACACCCATAAGGGGGATTTCAATCGAAATCCCAAAACAGGATATTAGTTCTTTCTCTTGTTCTTGATGATATTGTAATGGAATGACGAACCTATTTCTTCGCTTTTTCGCCAACAAATCTGAATTATCTTGAAAAATAGAAGGATAGATAAAATTCCAATGGCCATTGGACATGATTCGATCCGACGTTGAATAATCAAGAATTTCCCTATCTTTTTTACCATAAGTATTCATTTGATCTTGATCCTTGTGGAGTGAAAAAGACGCTATACTGGATCTGCACATACTTACTGACAATATCCATAAATGGCTTGTTTTTGGTAATCGGCGAAGATTACCATATTGATATTCGGGCGCATGGTAAACATCAGTACTCCAGTGCATTTCGCCGTCTGATTCAGAATAAATATGCTTTTGTACCCTTTCTTTAAAATGTAAAGTGGACGTTCCGGCACGAATCTCCGCAATTACTTGTTCGGATTTTACATATTGATCATTTTGCACTAGAATCAAGCTTTTTGAGGGAATATTCACACTATATAGAATATCTTGACTCTGAATAGTTACATGCAAGTCTATATAACATAGAAAAGCAGGCTGCCCATGACGGGTACGTGTGGGGTGAACCAAATTCTCATTGAATTTTATTTTTCCATTCGAAGGGGATCGTACAAGGTCGGCAGTACCCCCTGTGAATACTCCGCCAGTATGAAAAGTTCTTAATGTTAGTTGAGTCCCTGGCTCCCCAATTGATTGACCTGCAATAATACCTACGGCTTCTCCCAATTCGACCAGATCACTATGAGTAGGACTCCGGCCATAGCATAATTGACAGATCCAAGAAGTGCTTCGGCAAGTAAAGGGGGTTCTAATATATATTGGTTGTGCTCGAAATGGTTGTGCTCGAAAGGCAGTTATGAATCGATTGACTAATCCAATTCCAATATCTTGATTTCGCGCGGCAATGCATCGTGAACCGATATATATATCGTCTGCTAATACACGACCAATTAGTGTTTGGACAAAAAGTTTTTCCGTCATCCCATTTTGAGGACTTACAGAAATACCTCGGATAGTACCACAATCTCTTCTACGCACAATAATATGTTGAACTACTTCAACAAGTCTACGTGTAAGATATCCAGCATCTGCTGTTCGCACAGCAGTATCTACAACCCCTTTGCGGGCTCCATAGCAGGAAATTATATATTCTGTCAAAGAAAGTCCCTCGCGTAAATTGCTTTGAATAGGTAAATCAATCATTTGTCCTTGAGGGTCCGACATTAATCCTCTCATACCTACTAATTGGTGTACTTGAGATGCATTTCCTCTGGCTCCTGAAAAAGACATTAGATAGACTGGATTAGAAGGATCCGTTATCCGAAAATTTGAATTCATTTCTTGTTTCAAATATTCACTTGTCGCATACCATATCTCAACAGATTGGCGTAATTTTTCTACCGCGTGTACAGCCCCATAATAATAGTGTTTCTCCAAAAGAAAACTCTGTTGTTCCGCGTCTTGGACTAACCATCCCTTAGAGGGTATTGTTAAAAGATCCTCGATTCCTAACGAAATCGATGTAGTAGTGGCTTGATGGAAGCCCAGAGTCTTTAGTTGATCCAGTATATGGGATGTATATCCCATTCCAAAATGATCTATTAATCTGCTAATAAGTCGTTTCATACCAGTTCCGTCTATCTCTTTATTATGAAAGACCAGATTGGCCCGTTCCGCCATACATAAGTACCCCCTTTTCGGCTGAGTAGGATTCGACAATTGCTGAGTAGGATTCGACAATGGGCCTGAGTCAGTGATTCGAAAATTTAATTAACTTAATTGCCTCAATCTCAATCTGGATTCGCGTGGCAAATAATGATGATACTAGGGAAATCGGAATGCCCCCCGAAAGGGGAGGGGCATCGCCGAATCTAACTTTCTTGTTTAGGTAGTGTATGAATAGGCCTGACTAAATCCTTGTATGGCTTCCTCTATTTCTCTATAAAAAGAAATATGACCAAGAGTGGTTCGAATGTATATCGAACGAATTTCTTTTTTTCTATTTCCCATTATTAGATAGTGGGCATAAATCTCATGATAAGTCCCCAAAGATTCATATTGAACTTCAATCGGAACTTCTCTTGACCCAATGACGCGTTGATCCAGGTTCCATCGTAGCCACAAGGGACTATCTAAACTGATTAGTTTTTGTCTATAAGCTCCCAGTGCATCATAAGAACTAGAAAAATGGGGTTCTTTATCTTTCCTATATTTAAAATTATTATTATTATTGTAATTTACTTTTAGATTTGGGTAGTTTCTGCAACTATTATATCTATTTGCACAAATACCTCGACGCTTTCCAATCGTTAATACATAAAGCCCGATAAGCATGTCTTGGGTTGGTACGCAAATAGGATCCCCAATAGCGGGAGATAAGAGATTCATATGAGAAAACATAAGTAAACGGGCTTCTGCCTGAGCTTCCAAGGATAAAGGTAGATGAACAGCCATTTGATCTCCATCAAAGTCCGCATTGAAACCCTTACACACTAATGGGTGTAAAGAAATAGTACGCCCCTCTACTAAAGTGGGTTGAAAGGCCTGTATGCCTAATCTATGCAGGGTAGGTGCTCTATTTAACAGTACAGGATGTCCCCGCATAACTTCTTGAAGTATTTCCCATACAATGGGTTCTTTTTCCCAAATTTTCCTTTTAGCAATCCTTACATTAGAAGTGGCGCGTTTCGTGATTAAATCGCGAATTACAAATAGCTGAAAAAGCTTTATTGCTATCTCTAGAGGTAATCCACATTGATGTAATGAAAGCGAAGGACCCACAACAATGACAGAACGCCCCGAGTAATCGACCCGTTTCCCAAGCAGAGTCTCGCGAAACCTTCCCTCTTTACCTTCAATTACATCTGAAAGTGATTTGTATACTTTATTGTGACCATCCCTCGTCGGTTGCCCGCGGGACCCACTATCAAGAAGTGTATCCACGGCTTCTTGTACCAATTTTTCCTGGCACATTACTAAATCTGCTGGCGCTAATTCACTTCTTTTTAATAGATAGGCAAGATTGTTGTTCCGACGGATAACTCTCTTATAAAGTTCATTAATGTCTGAAGTCACTACTTTATCTCCAGACCTATAAACAATAGGTCTCAATTCGGGAGGAAGAACCGGTAATAAGCACAAAACCATCCATTCTGGTTCTACATTTGTTTGAATAAAATGTTTCGCCAATTGCATGCGTCTAATCAAAAAAACTTTTCTTATTCGTCTTTTTCTATCTTCCCACTCATCTCCACTATACCCCTCGTCTTCTAATTCCTTCCATTCGACCAAAGAATTCTCTATAATAATTCGCAAATCCAAATCTGCTAATTGTTCTCTAATAGCACCTGCTCCTGTCGCAATTTCCCGATTTCGAAATGTTGCAAAGCCTGGGGTAGAAAAAAAGGGAGAAATGCTGTGGTTACAGGATGCAATTTCCTCTTCGAATAAACCTCGTAATCGTAAAAAAGTGGGTTTTTTAGTGCTGGGCCTAGCAAAAGAGAAATCGCCGTATACTAGGCCCTCCAACTTCTTAAGAGGTTTATCTAAAAGATTCGCGATATAACTAGGAAGACCTTTCAAATACCACACATGAGTCACGGGACATGCGAGTTTGATGTATCCCATTTGATATCTTCGTATCCGAGAATCCACAAATTCGACCCCGCATTTTTGGCAAAATCTTTCGTCTTCGTTTTCAGCTCCGCTCGCTCGAGAATTGCCACAAGCGCAAATCCCGCTTTTTATGGGTCCAAAGATTCTTTCGCAAAACAATCCATCTTTTTCTGGTTTATCGGTTTTATAATGAAAAGTAGAGGGCCTTGTGACTTCGCCAACGACTTCTCCATTAGGTAGGTTTTTGTTAGCCCAAGCCTTTATTTGTTGAGGGGAAACGAGTCCAATTTGAAGTTGTTGATGTTTATATTGGTCAATCATAAAATAGAAATAAGAAAAGAATTTATATTTATTCCGATCAAACTTCCTCCCTATTAACCTGGAAGTTCTTTTCAGATACAAGGAAATGATTCAGTTCTAGAGCCAAAGATCGTAGTTCTCGAACGAGCACTCGAAAAGATTCTGGAGGATCCTCATGATTAGGTATTCTTTTTCCCCAGATCGTAGCATTAAGTATTTCTTGGCGAGCTATAAGATGGTCAGATTTATAAGTAAGTATCTCTTGTAAAATATGAGCAACACCAAATCCTTCTAAAGCCCAAACTTCCATTTCTCCTACTCGTTGTCCCCCTTGCTTGGCTCTTCCTCTAACCGGTTGTTGTGTAACAAGTGAGTAGGGCCCAGTAGAACGCCCATGAATTTTCTCATCAACTTGATGAATTAATTTTAAGATATAGGACTTCCCTATTAGAACAGGTTGCTCAAAGGGGTCGCCTGTTCTTCCATCAAATATTCTGCTTTTTCCCGGGTACTCGGGTTCAAATACCCATGGATTTTTTGTTTCTTTACTGGCTTCATATAATTCTGAAAACACAAGTTTTCTTGAAGCCTCTTGCTCATATCTCTCATCAAAGGGTGCTATTCTATAATGTTTCTTTAGCAGATCCCCCGCTAATCCGAGCGAGCTTTCAAATATTTGTCCCACATTCATTCGGGAGGGTACTCCTAAGGGATTGAAGACCATATCAACGGGTGTTCCATCTTGCAAATAGGGCATATCTTGCCTAGGCAAAATTTTGGAAATGATCCCTTTATTCCCATGTCTTCCGGCTACTTTATCCCCAACTTTGATTTCACGTTTCTGTAAAATATATACACGAACCATTATGTCGAGCGGGTCCCTTTGGATCCATTTCACATCGATAACGCGCCCTCTTCCACCTATAGGTAATTTCAGAGAAGTTTCTTTTGAAGTGGAAACCTCAAGGCCAAATATGGCCCGTAATAATCCAGCTTCCGCGATATAAGATGATTCGCTCGCTATCTGAGGCGTTAATTTACCTACTAAAATATCACCAGTTTCTACCCAGGATCCCAACCTAACAACTCCATTTCTGTCCAAATTGCGGAGTAAATGTTCTTCTAGATGTGGTATTTCTTTAGTGATTTTTTCAGCGGAGCCCTGGCTTGTCGTATCCGTCTGAATTTCATATTTCCGGATGTGAAAAGAGGTATAAATATCTTCATATACCAAACGTTCGCTAATTAGTACTGCGTCTTCAAAATTGTAACCTTCCCATGGCATATAAGCTACTAATACGTTTTTTCCTAAAGCAAGTTCGCCCCCAATTGTAGCAGCTCCTTCTGCTAAAATTTGTCCTTTTTTAATGGATTTACCCCGTGGAACCCGGGGTTTTTGGTGCATACAAGTATTTTTGTTAGAGCGACGGTGGTTAACTAAAGGAATACTTATAGTCTTCCCACTACTTGATAAAAGTATCTTATGACTATCAGTAGAAATGATCTTTCCCTCGCGTTCGGCTATAATGGAAACCCTCGAATCTAGAGCTGTTTGGCGTTCCAATCCAGTTCCAACAATGCATTTCTCGGACCGAGAAAGCGGAACTGCTTGGCGCTGCATATTAGAACTCATTAAAGCCCGATTCGCATCATTGTGCTCAATAAAAGGAATGAGAGAACCCCCAATAGAAAAATATTGGAAAGGAAAAATACTTCTAACATGAATCTGTTCCCATGCAATAGTCAAGAATTCTTGACGGTATCTAGCCGGAACAACCTGTTCTTCCTGAATACCTTGATTCAAGGACAAAGAATTTCCTGCTGCTATCATATAATATTCATCTCTATTTGGTGATAGATAAACCACCTGTCTCTCTTTTTTTTCTTTTGCTTTCTCAGCAGATATTTCATAAAACGGACTCTCTATGGATCCCCACAAGTGATCAATTCTCGCATGAATTGTTAAGGATCCAGTAAGTCCAACATTGATTCCTTCAGACGTGTCAATTGGACAAATACGCCCATAGTGACTCGGATGAATATCTCGGCTCCGAAAACTTGCGGTTCTCCCCGTCAACCCTCCAGGACCTAAACAACTCACTTTTCGCCCATGAACAGTTTGTGTCAATGGATTCGTTTGATCAAAAACTTGAGATAACGGGTATGTGCCAAAAAAGGTCTCATAAGTAGTTATTAATAAAATTGAAGTTGAAGTTGGAGTTACCAAAGTTTGGGGAGTCGGTTTCGATTGACGTATGAATACTCTACGAATAGTTTTTTGAACTGCATGTTGTAAACGACCAAGAGCCAATCCGAATTGATCTTGTAACAGATCCGCAACCGAACGAATACGTTTATTTTTCAAGTGATTCATATCGTCATCGTCAAGTATACCCGTTCCAAATTTCATTCCAATCAAATGATCCGTAGCGGCCAATACATCTCGTGGTAACAAGAATGTATTGTTCTGAGGAATATCAAGATTAAGTCTCCGATTCATATTTCGTCGACCAATCCTTCCTAATTCACATTTTTGTTGAAAAAATTTCTTTTGTAATTCCTCGCATAAGGACTCCGAAAATACCAGGTCCCCACCTACACAAGCAAATTGTTGATAAAACTCCAAAATAGCTTTTTCTTTTGACTCAATCCTCTTCTTCTCTTTAGCATTCGGGAAAGACAAGAAAATTTCAGGGTAGGAAACATTATCCAGAATTTCTCTTAGATTCGAACCCATAGCTGATGATAGAACTAGAATAGATATCTTTTGTTTTCTACTCACGCGAGCCCATATCCTTTCTTTTTTATCAATTGCTAATTCCGATCTCCCCCCCCAATCTGATATTATAGTGCCAGTGTAGATAGAAATTCCCTTATGATCTAATTCCGAGCGGTAGTAAATACCAGGACTTAGCAATATTTGATTGATCACAATTCGGTATATTCCATTTATAATAAAGGTTCCTAAGGAATTCATTATAGGAATGTTTCCGATAGAAATGGTTTGCTTTTGCACATCGAAACCAAAAATTAATCTCGCAGATACATATAATTCGGAAGAATAGGTGAGTGATTCATACACAGCATCTCTTTCTTTTATCGAGGGTTCTAGCAGTTGATATCCTTTCGCAAATAATTGAAATGCAATTTCGTGATCTGGATCTTTAATTGTTGGAAACTTGTCAAGTTCTTCTGCCAAGGCTTGATTAATGAACCTACAAAATCCCTCGAATTGGATCTGACTAAATCCGGGTATTGTGGACATTCCCTCGTTTCCATTCCGGAGCATCTTAATCTTAAGTTTCCTGTTTATCAAAGAAAAATTCCATTATCAGCTCACTCTTCATCAATCCCTATGGATCGATCTAGCAATCATGGAATCTATATTCTGTTTACTGAATCACATGAAATTCTAGGGAACTCCACATACGTATTTCATATATGTATTTCATACATATGAATAGAGACCATTTGGACGAAAGTTCGAGTTTGCCAGGGGTACAAATGAAATGAAAATGAATTGATAAAACATTCCTACAAAAAAAATTCTGCCACTTATACTTTATGTTATGATATTCTAATCAGATTGGATGGCAAAGATTTCTCATTTTATCTCCTTTCTATGAATGTAATAAAGCCGTAATATAATATACTAGAAAGTTTGACTTTACTTCGATTTAGAATAGCGTGCTTACTTTAATTTCTCAAAATAATTTGAGGGTTCTTTTTTATTTCGGATCGGAGTAGTATAATTGCTAGAAAATTCAGTATTTCATTGTGGAATTCTAAAATAAAGTAAGTCCCTTTTTTAAGTACATGCCAATCTAGTTATCCACCTCTCCCCATATCCATGCTTTTCTTTTATCGTAATTTCACTTGGGTACGCCAAGATAGTCAGGTTATACTCTATATCAGAGCAAATTTCCTTTTTTTATTCAAGATATTTAATTTAATACTTTGAAAAATTAAAGCATGATTCCCCATAGAGATATGTACATAAAGGGGATCTTTGGATAATAATGCTGTTCGGACCTAAAGTTTACCTATACACGGATTAAGCATAAAGCCATAATATTTTATTATGCCATTGAAGGGGGGGGAGATAATACCGATTTAAGAGTAGTTCACTACTGCAATAAAAAAAAGAGAATTCTAGTTAACGGTTCCAATTTATTCTGAATTTTGCAGCCTGTGAATAGAAATCCACTTTTTCTTCTTTTTCATCTCAATAGAAAGAAATGGGAAGTTTTATTGTGTTAACAATGTATGTTTTAAGATAGAATCTATCGAGGAGAATAATAGAAACTGGATCAAAAAAAGCAGGAATAGATTTTTTGAAAAAGATTGGAAAAAAGTAAGTAGAATTATATTCAAAATAAAAGGGGCTTTTCGTAAGAAAACGTGGATGAATACTTGCTGTTTTCTAGATTTTTGATCGGATTTTTTGGCGGCATGGCCAAGCGGTAAGGCAGGGGACTGCAAATCCTTTATCCCCAGTTCAAATCTGGGTGCCGCCTGATCAATAAAATACTTAGGTTTTTTTTATAGTGCTGATCGAATTCGATAAATTTTTACTTCGCATAAGTTCGGGCAAGAGAGTAACTGGGCCTGCCGATACTGGGTTTAGAGAAACCATACCATAGTTCTATCCTCAAACTAGGGTTAGGGTTTGTTTTGACGGTAGTGGCCAAAATGGTTATCAATAGGGGTGAGGTAGTGTTTCCTTATTCTTTTATTATATGAATTTGAATTGGTTCTTAATTGAGATTCGATTTGATAATTTTAAAATACGAGGATAAGATGTCAGAAATCTTGGTATCCAAAGAAAGGTCCCTAAGGGGCATTCTTTTTTTTTTTCAATCTAAGATTCAAGAAGGGACTCCACGAAAGAATATCAAGACTTACTAATTATTATACATTTTTTTATCGTACATCTTATGTTACCTACATACACTAAAGTAAGGACTACTTAATTCTAACGAGAATCAGATTAAATAGGTCGATCAAAAATCAATTTAGGAGTTGTATTATGGATAAAATCTCTTCATTCTTTCATAGAATGATACAAAGCAAGGCTGCAGGGTTTAGGTCAAAAATAAACATTAGGTAAGGTAGGTATCCAATAAATATTTATCTATCGATAATTTTATGGTATATTCGGGCGTCCTTTGCTTAAAAAAAAAAAAAAGAGTAACAAAAGGAATAAAAAATCTTCCTATTCCCGCTTCTTCTATTCAGGACATCATTCCCGTACTCTTTCTTTTTTAAGGAAAAAAGGGCTATAGTATCTCGTATTTTTAATGCTCTCTAATTCTACCAGAATTCCTATAAGAATTTGTTAGGAGTAAATTCCTTGAACTGATTGATCCATGGCCTTAGGGCGGAATCCCTTTTTGACTCTGTACCCTTGATTCCACTATGATTATTGATCAATAGTAGAATAATCCCTTCATAGAAATAGGAGACATAATTTAGATGGATATAGTAAGTCTCGCTTGGGCTGCTTTAATGGTAGTCTTTACATTTTCTCTTTCACTAGTAGTATGGGGAAGGAGTGGACTCTAGGGATACTACTAATTGATTAAGTAATCAAATTGTTGTATCAATTCTTTTCTTTAATGGATCATTTTGCATTAATCATTTTGTCAAACGTTATTCTTTAATCTTTTTCTTTAGTTTTGTTTCACTCCTGTAAGAAACTCTTGTATTGTAAGTTGTAATGTAAGAAAGAGCCATTATACCAATTCAGAATTTCTACTAGAAATGACGAATGGTTAAAAAAAGTTCTATACATAAGAAAATTAGACTTTCTTCCACGGAACTATTCACGGCATATCACACATTTTCCATTTCCTTTTACTTTTTACTATAGTCTATTCTTCATATTATTTTTCTTTCCTTCCATGGATTCTTTGGTCAAGAATTGTCTTAGATTTTTTTATTTTGACCTGATTGAAATTAAGTGGATGCAATGAAAAAAGAAATTGAATTAGACTACTTAACTATTTCAATCTACTAATCTATTCTATGTAGATTCAAAGATAATATAATAGAAAGAATCTAAAGTGTCGTAGAAAAAACTATATGTAGTTCTTTCTACCACACTTTAAGATTCCAACCAGATCCTTTCATTTAAGACTTGGATTTTTTTTATTTAATCCCTTTTTAATTTCTTCAATGATTAATTGGAATTCCAATTAATTATTTTGGCTGACTGTTTTTACATAAATAATAAGTAAAAAAGAAGTAGGAACTAGAATGAACAGTGCAGTAGCAATAAATGCGAGAATATTGACTTCCATAACCTCTTTATTTTTTATTTTCACAATAACTCGGGATGTAATCCCATGGAGAGGAAAAAGGGGTATCTTGTAAATTCAAGGGTAGGGCTTGCATTCTGATAATACTGAATCAATTCAATATTATGAATATCGGATCTATCAAATCAATTCATGGATGAGAGTTATATTTCACGGATGAGAGTTATATAGTATAACATAGGAAGATCCTCTATCCACACTAAGACCAAAATGGGTTTTTTGATTGGATTAGGAATTCCCTCTTTTTTAATCCTTTTCTACTTTTTCTTTTCTATATCTCTAACCCACGAGCTTTCTTAATCTTATACTTTCTTAATCTTATACAATTTCCCTTCCTTTTTCTTATAGTTATACATACAATTATGTATGTATTATATGACCAACTTTCACTTTCTATGGGTCACATAGACATCCAAATAAGCAGTAGAAGTGAGATGGGGAAAAGAGGTCTGAAATAAAAAGGGAATACGATTTATGTATGGATTCCGGTAAAATACCGGTACTCTATTCCATAAGAGTGGAATAGGAAATTAAGATGAGGATGGTATCATCATAAAGAAAGATAGAGTAATATAATATCCTAAATTCTACTAATCCACATATCGTATGTGTGTCTTTCTTTATCGATTGGGAGTAGTGAAAAAAAAATTCCTATATGCCCTCCCTCCCTCTTTAATGAGAGATGCAAAATAAAAAAGTGAAGTAAGGGTGCCCTGTGGGTATTTGATCTTGCTCCCTGCCCCTTTTTTTCATGGAAAAAGGAAATATCAATTTCTCCATTCATTGAACCCTAGTTCGGGACTGACGGGGCTCGAACCCGCAGCTTCCGCCTTGACAGGGCGGTGCTCTGACCAATTGAACTACAATCCCCGCGGGGTGTATGGCATACCCATTCTTAAATAGAACCATAAGAAGATTCGATTCGTCTTTCGTACTCTAAGAAATAGACGAATCATATACTACATACCCACATATTATATTATACGTGGGTATAGTGAGAGTGACATAACTAGTATGTCGTGATTTTTTATCACTAAAAATGGATAATAATCCAGCCTTCAATAAGAAAAACTCTTTTGTTTGTAAGAAAGGAATGAGAGAGATATGGATTAGAAAAAAAAATTTCCCTTTTTTCTTTATCTTTTATTTCTATAGATCAGACATTTTATTTTATGGAAGAAAAACAAAAGGATTTAGTTCATACTCACGAAGCCCTAGATTTTTGGTTTGGGCCGAGCTGGATTTGAACCAGCGTAGACATTGTCAACGAATTTACAGTCCGTCCCCATTAACCACTCGGGCATCGACCCAGGAAGAATTTATTCTAGGGTTTTTGCTAATCTATGATTAACCTCCTTTCATAATACTCCCTACCCCCAGGGGAAGTCGAATCCCCGCTGCCTCCTTGAAAGAGAGATGTCCTGAACCACTAGACGATAGGGGCATCACTAGACGATAGGGCCATATACAACCGCTCGTGATTATACTATAATCATAGTATGAGCAGTTTTTTGGAATTGTCAATATACTCGAAAAGTATAAATAGATCCAAAGCAAAGAGTTTTTCCAACTTTTCTGTTATGTTTTCATCTAGGATTTTTTTTAGTTGATCGTTATAGATTAATTCTCCGTGCTTCATTTAGTGTTCATACCAAAAATGCATCCATCCCGCACTAAGTCATAAAATTCTCTAAAAATATAGAGAAAGTTTCAAAAACAAAGAAAAAAAGTGAATCAATTTAGTAGAAAAGTACTCTATCAGATTCGAACCAACGACTTACGTCTTAGCACGAGATTACTCTACCACTAATTTAAAAAGCCCTTTATCGGATTTGAACCGATGACTTATGCCTTACCATGGCATTACTCTACCACTGAGTTAAAAGGGCTTTTTATTTAATTCAAAAATTAGCCACTTGGATTTCCCATTATGGGTCTACTGCATAATGTACATATTATATATATAATATATAGAGATAGAGAGAGAGACATTATGTAGAGATTGTATATGTATATATCGATATCTTGAGAGCTCAAAATAAAATTAATAAAAAAAAACATACCCTACATAACATATCCAACTCTTCTTGGTTCAGGGTTTTCCGTTTCCGAAGACTAGTAAAATAGGCGGATTCTGGAACCCCAAGGATTCAACGGTATATGGATATGGAAAATATAAGATTTCCGATCCTAGCGGGAAAAGGCGGGGAACAGATACCCAATAGGATATAGGATCCTTGGGAGGAACTTTTGGTAATGGCCTTGATCCTCTATGCTATTTTTTATGTGTTCTTAGTTCTATTGAACTTTTTGCATTCTTTTAAACAAGAATCTAATAAACTAGAATTGAGTCAGTGGAAAAAAGGAGAGAGAGGAAAGTGTTAAATGGAGAGAGTCGACTAATCAGAGACTTTTAGGATCTTCTTTACATCAGGTAAATCTGTCGGCCCTGTCCGTTTTTTTCTTTAAGTTACGACTCTTTGCTGCTTACTTCTATCAAGCCATAGGG
>NW_028260293.1:15000-24598 GCF_056163025.1 Triticum urartu | reverse complement strand
ATGCTTGAATGAGAACAAGCGATTTGCGACTTTGGTCCATGAATTATAAGATCATGAACAACCGATTATGCGACATCTCTCTTAGCTTATAGAAAGAGCGGAAATACTACAACCGATATTGCCGACATCTAATCCAAACAGCGTATCAGCGACAACCCTATTCTTTCTTTCCTTCCTTGCTTATTTATTCTATTATTCAGCTTGCTGTTGCAAATAAGTAAAGTAGTTTGAAGTTCTCTCATATGCATTTGCATTTCATTTAGTGTTTAATATCCAAGAAAAATGAAGGCTGGCAACGCGCCCTCCCTTCTGCTACCAATCAAAGCGTGGAACTAAATCTCCTATTTTTCCAAGTGAAAGCCGGGCTGACGAATAACCAACCCGCAATGAATAAGGAAGGTATAGTAATGCTATGAATAACCCAGTATCGAATACTGGTAATAATATAAGCAGAAGAGCGTTCTCCCGTGCTTCCAGACATGCTGAGCTCTACCAATTTTTGTACATTCAAAAAGGGGAATTGATTCCTTCTCTAGATAGGGCGGGAAAACTAGACTATATAAGAGTTGATACATAAACGCACATATAGTAAGTATTTTGATCTTCCTGCGAGACTGTTCTTTTCGCTGGAGAAAGAGAACACTTCTTTTCACAGGATTTCTGTAAGAATCAATAGGGGCCGCGTATTGGTTACCAGCTATCGGAACACAGTATACGCCTTTGTCTCGCTTTCCTTCGAAAGTTCTTATTATCCCTTAGCTACTAACCCCTTTCACTCTGCTTTTGGTAACGAACTTACGAACAGTCTTTGCTTGAGCAACTTCTTTTGTGGACAGCCTTTCTTAAAGTGGTCTCTCTCTTCTTTTCACAGGCAGAGGTACCAACCTATCTTTCTAAGGAAGACGGAGGGTAGGGCTAGTCACCCGCCGCTCTCTTACTCGTTACTCGCTTTTTGGTTGTCCATCTTTTGTACTCTTAGGTAGGTCGTCTTGAACTTGGGTTGGGGAGAACAATCTTTAGGAGGACTTACTTTCCGAACGAACAGTGTGAGTGCAGTGGCTAACAAAAACACTATTTACTATCTTCTGCTGGTACCGGCCTACTCTTCATTGATACAGGCTTCTGCACTTTTTCATGAAGACAAGCAAGAGCTATCATCTGTCTTGGAGTTCTACCATGAAGAAAGAGGATCTAATAGCTAAGAAATATTTGCAGCAGCTAATGAGCTGACAGAGCAAATAGGAAGGTACACAGAGATTAAAGACATTCATGTTATTACAAAAGTATGTTTCCAATACTGGGAGAATGATTATGCTGGTATGAAGAACCTCATGTCTTTGGTTGCCAGTATTAGCAGGATAGCCGCGCGTATTCAGCAGCCAGTTATATTGTCCAATAAATACTGGGTTACAAGCCAAGACTATTTTGTCAAGGATCCTGTCAGAGTAACATTGTGGTATAAGCCAATTACCCCGGAGTATTTGCCTTTCTTTACCTATTTTATTATAGATTTATTGCTTTCACATGCATGAGATTTCTTCCTTTCTTATCGATTACGGCTAGAAAGAGAGGTGGTGTGGTCCATACATCACTATCATAGATCCACTATGTACTGGTAACGTAGCCTATTCGTAAATCCTCAGTACTGTACGTACTCGAGAGAAGTTGCTCCCTTCCATGACAAAGACTAGTTAAGTTTCACTATCTCCTTTCTCACTCACTATATCCCAGCTGCACAAGAGTAGTCAATAAAATCATAAAAGTAAGAAGGAAGCAAAGCAAAGGATCGGATGTGGCGGGATACGAAGTGCACCGCTAAGCCAATACGAATGTATACATACGAACCCACGCCAATACTAGTAGTAGGGGTATTGAACTCAATTAAAGGTTAGGGCTCGGTTCCGGTTGACTTTTCGAATCCTATCCTCTGTTTCTGGTTAAACCAATTAAATAGGAGTATCCACCCAACTTTCATATGCTGTAGTTCCTATACGCTAACGGGTTCATCTTTGCCCTGCTTCCTTGGCATTGAGGCTCACACCTCTCCTTAGTCAAATCTAGTTGTAGTAAAGTATAGAGATTTGAAAGTAGCTGGATGCCAAGAGCACTCTTATTCCTCGTCCATTCCGTATGGATTCTCAACTTGGCCTACAAGCGGAACAAACTATGCCAGCTCAAGCTAGAACTCACTTAGAAGGTCAGGAAAGAGCGACTCAACAGGGGAAAGCCGGAGCCGCCTTAGCAGCGCTTCATTGGCTCGCGTCAAGTCTTCCGCTCATTTGGTAAACATGCACATCCTAACCCCGCGAAATGCCCTGCAGGGAACATCCTCCTTTATCCTCTTAGACTTCCCCGGGCATGGAATTTAGAATCCTGGAGATCCTATCACTTACTTCGCCCGGCTGATCCATTCTCTGGCTTATCCCAAGGAGAGCCTGATTCGATCCCCTAAGGTCAAGTACCCTATTTATAAGTCGGACCCGGAGCTAAAAGATAACCTCTTTCTTCTTATGAATGGAAGGAAACATAAAAACTACGCTAAAACCGAGTGAATGTATGTCTTTTTATCCCTTTCTTTAATCGAGACTTTCATACAGTAGCAACAACTCTCCTTTCAAGTGAGCTAGAAGGGTATGTCAGAGCAGGTTGACAGGTAGGCTGGAACCTTAGGAGGTATAGGTAGGCTTAATGAATTGGTAATCGATCGGGCAATTCGTTAAACGATATCTGTATTATGAGTACCTCTTCTGAACCATACCGCTCTTCTGGTAAACGGTCAGAATCAGTAAAAAATGAGTTCCTTCTTCAAATCCATCGGTCACATCCGCCTTGCGAACTGTATCGGTCAACTATAGGAAACTGGCTTGGTAAAGGTCAACGGTCCTGTTCAAGCATTGGCGCATAACGGGAGGCTAGCTCAGTAGATTAGTTCTTTAGTTTAGGAGTGAATGCTTTGCTTCTTTTCTTTGATCTACTCGTTCATGAATTCCATCAAAATAGTAAATAGAAAGAATTTCAAATCACAAATCATACATAATAAGCAATTCTTGTGAACGAAAGAGATATCCGATTTGAGAGTAAGGACCTTCAAGCTGATTATGGTTAATCGGTGATAAGACTGGCAAAAGCTTCTTTGCTCTAGGTAGAGGCGGCTGTGCTTTTCATTTTCTTTGATCTTTCCGCGAGGGCCTCTGCTTTCCTCGAACGATGACTGAGGAAACACATCCAACCTCGAATGCTGAGACAAGACCGGGCACACTTCTATAATATAATTAAAGTAATATAAGAAAAGGGCCGAGAACTTTGATACCAGTGGAGTGCGATGACATGATGACAAGGCCTAATCGACCTTCTAGAGCAGATTCTCGACCTTAAAGAGCAGATTCTATACTAGACTTGTGGCTTCAGGAGATGAAAAGCTTGATGAACCCCGACCCACTAGACCAAGTGAGTGATGTTGCATTTCGAGCACAGGCACCTTTGACCTAGCTTTCGACAGAGAGAGACAAATGGGAATGCCAGGCACAACTCTTTGCTTTGAAGCATGAGAGAACGAGAACATTTCCACTGCTTTAGTTGCTAGAACCCCCGCCTGGAAGACAGCACTCATCCCTTCCTTAATTAAGTAGTACTAATCCCATTCCTTTAGAAACCTGTCCTTTCCAGTGGAATAGCTTGCAGAGTAGAGTGATTTCCTTGCTTCATAGGTTTCAGGTTCAGAAGACTCTCTTCCCCGTATACTGTATTTACTAGTCAGGCCCGGTGGAGCAATCTCGAATTCTCGTATATCAATGCTACATGAATGATTCACATAAGGGAATTCCAAGTGGGTCGAATAGGACTAGGGAGCTCGCTTCCATCTACTAAAAGTTCTCTACGGGTGGGGACAAGGTTGGTTTACAGTACAGACAGTTTCCTAGCTGGCACTTGAGAAGTGCTCGTCTAGTTTAGTGATTCCTAGCGTAGAACCCTTCTGTGTTGGAATAGTTTCCAGATTATGACCTTCTCTTTTGATTGAGTGAATAGCCATGCCATGGATTCTCTTTTCTGGGCTAGCTCTATACCATTTCCATAGTAATACTGCCTTGGTGAATCCCTTATCTTGTTTGCAGCATCATTCTCGATCCCCTTATTCCCTTCCCAAGAAGGAATCATATCCTACGGCTAAACTCATCCTTATATGGCTCCCGGATCCTTAAAGAGAATCAAAGGCTATCTCGAGGGATGGTCAGAGAATCGGTTTATCTTCACGGCACTAGACGGCACCTTTATGAGTGCGTATAAGCTTGCTTTAGAGCTAGAGCGTGCATCTAAAATAGTTTCATATCCCTTTCCATCGATCTTTCTTGGTGCTGTAGTACCCATTCCTGCTAGCTTGATCTGGTGGCCTTCTCTTGGCCAGGACTATATATAATAGTTTATTGAGTGCTTCTTGGGTTGGTTCTCTTGAAGTGCATAGCCGGCCCCTTTTCTCTTTCTTCCAACGGAAAGGGTTCTCTTCTCTTCTGGTATGGAGTTCGACTAGAGCCTGCCGCTTTTCCAGGTTTGGGTGTGGGTGGATCTCATATCTTAGAGGACAGGGCGGGGCTTATTCCCAAGGTCAGGTCCCATGCCGGTGGACTTGAAATACGAAGATCTTAAGCTAAGCTACGGGGCCGGGAATATACTCCAGGTTGGGAGATCTGTCCTGCCATCGGGCATGCAAGAAGCTATGTGCGCAGGGCATCAGAGGCTTACTCAAATGGAACATACGAATCCAACCTTGCTTGACTCTCTTTTTCATACTTGCCCTCGGGATCAGTGGTAGATTCGTAACGTTATTACTCATGGGTAGCAGATGATGGATCCATTTCTGTTGAAGCAGTGGAGTGAAGAGGAGGGTTGGGTCCCGCCTCACAACGAGCCCGGGTAGCTAGATAGGTAGATAGTAGATAGCAGTCCGGATAGTGATAAAATATGAAATAATCTTCTTCTTGATTGAAAGAAAGCCTGTGCCGGAAATAGAGAGAGTTCTGCTCTTGGTTGACATAGATCGCTCTACTCTCGAATTGACATACATAGAGTTGAAAACATACTCCTCACAAATGATCATAGTTCACTACTAATGAGCGAGTAACTACTAACGTTACGAGCAAAAAGACGAATCTACTTGGTTCATATCATATGTTCCGCTCCGTTGACAGGTTCATATATGTACCTGATGTTCATGGAAACAACAGGATGATAATCCGTTGATGGGAAACTCACTTTGCTATGCTAGGAAACTGACTAATGAAACTAACAAGTTCAAGTGCTCTAGTCAAGTAGTAAGCTCCAGTGGGAAGCGCTAGTCCAGATAGAAAGAATAGACAGGAGGATTGCCAGGTTGGTCCGCACAGGTGCATATCTGTAGGTTTCAGCACGGGATTCCAGATCGTTGGTACCCGATGTTCAGTTCATGGGAATGGGAATGTAGGAAACTCTCTCTTCCGTCCGGAACATATAGATAGATTGATTGCTGTAGCAGCAAGTCAACTAGATCCAGTGAGGAATGAGAACCTTTCCGGGGGCAAGGGGGGGCGAAGCTACTAGCTACTATTACTATTGGCTATGGATGTCCTAACACGAACGGAGTCTATACGAGCAGAGGAAAGCGAAGCGTATTGGTTGGTTCGGATTTCAGAGTGCACTGGTTCTATTCTAACTAGACTCGCATCATAAGTTTGCCTGCTTTAAAATCCCGCGAAAGTACTACTGGCAGCTCCTATATGAGGTTGATGCCACGAAGATTATCATATCTACATGAAAGGCAAATTCATGGAAAGGAAAATGAATGTGATGTACACTAGAAAAGATACCAAGCAAGAGGATGTGCGCAACGTCGCGCTCGAAAGTCTTGTCTATGAAACCAAACCCTAGTTCCGTGAGGAGGAAGACTCTCTTCGGTCGAGGGATGGATGGACTAGTGCCGTAAGGATGAGTGATGCTAGAGGGAAGTAGATCAATAGGTGCCGCTTGCTTACTACAGTGACAAGGAAATCAAACAAAGTAGTGGCCAGGCCAGTCTCAAGAATGGGTGAGTCAAGTAAACTTGCCAGTATGCCGGGAAGCCGGTAATGCTAGGGTATCTCCAGTCGAAAGGATGCCGGATCCAACTAATACGGCTACGCTTGAGGAAGAAGAGTGCTCCTACTCCTACTTATTCTTCTAAGAATAGGCCCGGTGCTAACTCCACCTTCCGGACTGCCCTTCATCGGCACGAAAGTAAGATTGGACATGATAGACGGAAGCAGAATCGAGGCAGTATCAGTTTCCAGGTTTCGAGGAAGGAAATGTCCGCGGGGCTCTCTTATCTTCTTAAAGGATGAGTGTGTATACAACCAACCTATAATACGTATTTTCGAGGTTCCTATGCTATGGTATCCAGGTTCCCGTCAGGGAAGGGATAGGGTGCCGTGTTTTCCACAGAACAGTCTGGTGGAATCCAGTGGTATATAGAAGCTCTGTGCCCTTCTCTTTCTCCTGCAGCAATATGAACTCAAAGGGATCCTTTCCTACCCGGGACAGCTTCATAGCTCCTACCTTTACTCTTGATTTGCGCAAGAGTGCTCGTCAGTGATCTCCATTCAAAAAAGTGGAAAGGAATGTTCCATTGCCACGAACAATATGGGCTTTCTCATGGATTCCCCTTTTTCTTCTACACATTATACTAATATAATTGGATTGGGAATTCGCAGGAATGGGTATTGAGAGGAGGATCACCATGGCCAAAACAGCTCTTGTCAGCGACAAACTCTATGATTTGCCAATTCCAATCGATTTGCATATCAGCAAGCAGGGATGAGCACATCTGGAAACCTTGACTTCCTCTGGATGCGGACCAATATATGCATAAACCTTCGTTGGCTGGGTTCTCGTTTCTCATCGAGAGTGTTGAGACTATCTTTCAAGGAAGCTTCCCAGCATGACCTTTCCCTGAATTGGCGTATAGTGAGGTGAGTATCCGGGTATCATGACAACTCCAGTCAAGCACTGGGCAATACCGGCACTTAGATGGATTAGATGACTTTTGATGATCAGCCTTTACCCGCGGGCACTGGCCACTTACATACAGAACCTATACATTTCCAAATAGGAGATGAGAGAGCCCTTGATCCGGCGCATGACTCTCACGAATGAGAAGCTCAATAGCCATCTATCTAGAGAAGGAACTAATGCCACTGATAGGAAATCCATAGACCGTACGCCCACTTACCACTCTACCACTTCAATTCAATGACGGACTTCACCGATACCTAGCTTGAGAGAGATCGATCACTGGCATGTGGCGTATATTTCCGAGAGAAAGAGGACTGAAATTCACCTTTACCCCTTCTATCACAGGTCTCACTAGAGATTCCCACAAACAAAAGAGAGATTAGGAAGACCGCTCCTTTGCGAACTTGGATGGCATTTTCCGCAATCTGTTTTGTGGATGATATCCTTCCATACCAGGAGGATCTGCTGGAGAATCAAGGGTCCATTCCAATAGACATAGTGCAAGAGAAGAGAATTGGGTGACTTGAATATGCAGCAATTTGCCCGGCTATGGATAGGCAGGCATTCCTTTCTATGGGCCACCCACTGCTCCTAATCAAGAAATTGCTTTAGGGCAAGAGTCATGTGTGACCAGATTGGAAACCGAATTCCATTCCTGATGAGAAACTATCTGATATTCCTCCTATTCCGGAAGGTTTTCTAGCCACCTGCTTAGAGATTTGACGGACTACCAATCCAAATAGCAGTCAAGAAAGAATCCAAGTTGCAGTCAAGATAGATGGAATGGACTAGGGCGCAAGGAAAGAGATCCAGAACGAGACCGATCATTCATTCCCTCTTTCTCTGGCTGTAGAATTGACATAGAACTAGTTTTTCTTCCCAAGGCCCAATTCTTAATGATTGAGGAAATGCACGCTCACATAATGGGAAAATCACGTATAATCCTTACGAGAAATCTCCTACTTTCCTCTCTACAGGGAAGTGCGCCAGTTCGAGAAATATCGTTGATAGAATGAATGCTCTTACGCGCTAATGAATGATGACTTATTTAAAGAATTTCTTGATATCTTGCAGAATGGTTTTCATGCTAATCAGAATGAATTTCTACTTATGCGCTAAGAGAGACTCTGGTGGAATCAAACCAGTCTCTTGGGAAAATCAAATGGATGGATCTCTTTGTCAGCTTCTTGTTTGAGAAAAAGAGTAGTGACTCGCTGGATTGAGATTTCTAGGAAAAAGAGTTGCGAACGAAATCCTACACTCCCTGTAGGTAGGGCTGGGCGAGAAAGGGTCCCCTCTGAAGCCTATAAGTTAGTAAGCAGGCCAAATATTCCACCGGGGTCTTTCTTAGCAAACTCATTGATGGCAGTACCTAACTAAAGAAGAATAGCGCTCTTTCTTTCTTTCAATTACGTTTCTTGAATGGTTCTGCACTTAGATCAGTCAGTACACACGAAACCCTTTAATCAAGTGAGTGCCACTTTAACTCAGCTCTTTCCTAGTGATCTTGATTGTCCCTAGAAGCATCTCTTATTTTCATATAGAAATGAAATGGTTTAGTGGAAAAGAGGGAGATCCGGACTCACTTCTACCAATCGAAGATTATCATATTTTAATGAAAGGCAAATGATAGTCAGAAAATCGTATAAAAATGCAGAAGTTAGGCTTCTTCAGGTTCTAGAGTCGTGGCTTCAAGCTCCAGTCTTAGTTTTACTAGAGATCAAATCTAAAAAGGCTCCCCGTGGACTCTACGCAGGACTTTTTTCAAAACCTTACATAATTTGAATTTCTCTTTCATTCCATGTTGCGGATAATGTGCCGTTTGGAAGTTTTGTGCTCTAAAGTGTTTGGTAAGTTTGTGCTCGGCTTGAATTTGAATGCGTATCCCGATATCTTTTTCTTCCTCTTTCTTATCTTGGTTGTCGTATCACGGATGTTGTTTCGCGCTTTATGTCCGCGTTGCCCTGTATGGGCTGCGCACGTTTTCACGGGTTTGTCTTTCATCGCCATACTTGAGTCTAGCATTACCCCAGCGGAATGCTCGCCGGTTAACGATCCTGCGCAAAATGCAGGTACTTCGGGGTCAGAGAAGGAGCCTCCACTGGAGGAGAGCTTCTGGGATAAGCTTATCCAGGAAAGTGAAAATAGGCGTGGGAAACAAGTCGCGTCCACAAGTCAAGCCCCTGGGGGCTTGCCGGAGGGCGGAGAGCCAGCAAAGGCTCAAGAGGCAGAAGCCTCTGCTGGAAGGGAACCTGATAGGAATGCTGGTCCTTCAACTGAGCCGTCGAGTGCTCTGCCTGGGCCGGACCAGCCAGATCTTGGGCTAAACCCAGATAATCTTCTGGCTATAGCAGACGAAATCCAAAGGATCCATGGGGAACTTCACACGAGGGTACCGGCGGGGTTTCAGGCAGAACGTCTTTCGGAAATACTTGAGTATACATATGGCCCAGGAAGGATGGGTCAAATCCTCCAGAGTCTCAAAGCAGAAGGGTCCCAAAGTCCGTACTTTCCTGTCATTCAAACCCTTTTCAAGGACTTAAGAAAGTCCGGGGGTACGGAACAGCAACTTAGGAAGGAA
>NW_028260293.1:0-10000 GCF_056163025.1 Triticum urartu | reverse complement strand
ATATCCTTGTTTAAATAGGTCCACTAGACCTTAGCTACTTAATTTCATGGTATTTAGCACGGACGATAGAAGATTGGAATGATGGTATCAATGTGCCGCATTGAAATGAGAGTGGCTATATCGCTATCAATCAAGGTGGGACAGATCAGCCATCTCCACAGATTGCTAGTTTGCTGAAAACAATCCAGCTTTTGC
This sequence comes from Triticum urartu, assembly GCF_056163025.1. Lineage (NCBI taxonomy): Eukaryota > Viridiplantae > Streptophyta > Magnoliopsida > Poales > Poaceae > Triticum > Triticum urartu. The sequence continues at coordinate 9,805 of NW_028260293.1, read as the reverse complement.
CAAAAGAAAGCCAAACTCTCATCCAGATGCATCTCGATTCACATTTCTATATGATAATATGCACGACCGATTCTCGTATCTGCTGATACAAGAGATTCTTTCAAAAGATAACCCTAACCCCTGGGTGGGCGAAAGATGGAGACAATACTGCCGTTGAAGCGCAAGAGTGAGCAGCAGTCCGGTCAGCCCTTGCTTTCTCAACTTGAGCAGGAAACTTCCAACCAAATAGGAGGGAGGCGCACTCTCAAATAGGAATGCAAACATAAAACGCGTGCTCTTGAGTGTCAATTCCTCTTCTGACCGAAGTGAATAACAAACATCCCTTCCATCTGGACACTGAATAATGAGAGAATCGTAGAAGTTATCGGAATCCGGGGCTAGAGTCTTTGGCTGAACATCCACAGATGATCGATTCCCTGCGCTAGCAAGTATTGGATTGGAGTGGGGGTTAGTTGGCTCACCATATGGTATAGATCGATAGATATATTTGATACGTCCTATAACATGGAGATGGAGATAGCCAAGCCCCTTTCTCGAAAGGCAAACCCTCTTTATCATCCAACACAGGATCTCCCTATGGAATACCACCATTGTCTTTCTCCATCTCACTCAATAGTATATATCGGTATAAATAGCTCAGCTCACGAAATAGAGCGAGCAAGAGCTCGAACTTGGTAGGAAAGTTCGGATAAGTCGACTCGACTCCTTAGTGCAGCGTACACTTGCTTCAGCAAAACGAGGCTCATCCATTTGTTTTGATCCGAATCACACTCTAGACCAGCTCTTCTTATAGAGAAGGAACTCCACTTTGACAGTCATACGAGAGGGAAGAGACTCAAAGTTGATGAGAATAGTCGATTTGACCGGTATCACGAATAGCAGTTTTAGTAGAAAAGGGCGTTGATGATTGAAAGGATTTCTCCTCGAACCACTAGTAACTATGTCAGCTTTTGTCATTCTGATGATACTGAATCGGATCAATATTTGGAATAACAATATCTGATCTATCAAATCGATTCATCATCGAGAATGGAATAGTATAACATAGGAATTTGATCCAAACAAACTCCGAATTGGGATTTCTTATTGGATCAGGAATCCCATTGCATTTTGCATCCTTTTCCATTTTGCTTCTTTCAGGCAGTTTTGGCTCGCAATAAAGCTAGGGTCCTGATCGAGCAAGACTACGTCCTATCTATCTACCTCTCCAAACACAATATCTTGAGTACCTATGATGGTGACTACATCTGCTGGCATGTGATGTTTGGACATAGAATCGAGTCCTTGTGAATGGGCAAAGCCAGGTGCTCTTATTTTACAACGGTAGGGACGATTACTCCCATTACTGACAAGAAAGACACCAAATTCACCTTTAGGTGCTTCAACTGCGGTATAGGTAGAAGGAGCTGGTACGGAAAAACCTTCTGTATAAAGTTCGAAATGGTGAATTGAGGTAGAGTAGACCGATGATCCGGTAGTCATTTGGCCGGCTATGGAAAGAAAAAGCTTGCATCTGCTCCCCCTAAACTATAACGGGTCCCATCTCTCTCCAAACCTAACGTGGTAGTTTCCCATCATAAGGCTTTCCATCTATAGATTGAGCCATTACCCACCAAGGATCCCATTCGTTCAGAACTCAGTCGACTGCTTCTATAGATAAGGCGGAACGTCCTTAGTTCAGCATTATAGCACATAGTCTCCGACGCTACTACAGCGCTTCGCTAACTCGAAGCGCCTCGCTATGAGAATGACGCGTCGCTAACGCTCGGCTAAGTCGTCGAACCCTCGCGCTGACCATTCGCTTTCTCAGTAGCGAAAGCGCTTCTCTTTGCCCCTTAACTTCATAAAGTATTTGGAAAGAAAAGAAAGAGATTCTTGGTTTTATTGCTCCCGCTTCCTCATCTGCGCTCGTCAAGCCAACTTTGCTTTTTGGGAGGCGAAAGAGGGGTTGAAGCGGACATGTCGAAATGACAGCATCGAAGATATCTATATACACAGGAACGCTTATTCCGGACTGCGTTCCGGAAAAAGTAGCCTACTTGACAGAAAGGGCGGGCACTCTCGGCGCGGAGGTAGGCACTCTCGTCTTTCAACCCCACCGTCACTTTGAATTTAGTGGGGCACTGTTTACTTACAGCCTCTACGAGTTGCAAGTGAATGGGGCCGGTGCGTGGTGAACGGAAGGGTTCATCAAGCCATTTCTCGCCTTAACCCCTAAACTAAATAGGAAGAGGGGTACTTGACTAATAGGGGGCAATTGCATTGCACCTGACTGTGAGGGACCTCTTGATACCTTATGTTCACTTCCTAACTAGTAGCCGGTTTCCTGTCGCGGAAGCCTTTTCCCAGTGCGCGGAGCCCCGATGAGGAAGGTGTTAGTGCTTTCTCATGGGGTCAATAATGCTAATCCCTCTTTTTGTGCCGGGAAGAAGATAAGAAAAGGCGAAGCCTTCTCTTGGTTTCCCAACCTGTTGCTTCTAAAGGCTGCCCTCTCTCGGCTGGATTTTGGTCCAGCCTACTGCGAGGATCCCGTATCCCGTACATCGTCTTTCTCCCTCCTGGGTTCCCGTGGTTCCTATGCCGCCGCGTTTCCCGGTCCTTTTCTTTTAGTGCTTCGACCCGAAGCGATAGCTTGACGCGTTTTCCGTGGATAAGATGGCAGCGCTCCAGCTCACTAAAGAATGGGACGGCAGTGGTCCGCCGGCAAGCTCGTTCTGATCCTGGACGCAGTACATTGGAATCCTGAAGCACCACACACGAACGCTACCGCGCGTGCGCCTGCGGTGCGGTAAGGCACCACCCTGTTGTGCCAGCAGCCAACTCCGGCGTGTCAGCTTAGTTATCCTCATCAAGCCACAACCTTGATGTCTAGCTTCCCAACTGGTAGACGGTTCCCTTTCCCCCGGATCAATGAAGAAGGGAGAAGTCAGTTGATTCCTCCGAAGAACCGGAAGCGAAGCGCTATGCCGGGGCGAGGGGACGGGAAAAGAAACTGCTCCGAAGAAAGATATTGGGGTTCCCAATGCTTCTCCACGCCCAACGAGATGCGCCAACCTCGGGATGCTTTACTCCTAACCCCACGGCGGTTCCGAGACGGAGCTTAACCTGAGTCTCGGTTAAGAACGGCGATGATCTACGTTTCACACGGCGCACGATTCCATGGATAGTTTCATTCGAGATCGTGATGGAGGACATAGCTTACGATCATCGGCTTTGATCATGCCACTAGGCATTTGATTAGGACATTGCACAATGATCCGAACACTTTGTCGCATCTCTTCGATACGGATACAGTAACGATCATAGCGATCTCCTCTGGTACCTACTGGTACGTCAAGATCCGATTGGTCATGAACATCGTAAGGTGCTGCTCTTCGCGAATCCCAGCATACCCCAGGTTGGGATGGGTAGGCCCACCACTTCACTTTTGCACTTTCACTTAGGCCCGGGCCAAGTCAGTGGGGGGACCCTGTCGGGCTCCTTCCCCCCCAAAACAAACTGTACGTGGGAGTTTCCCTTCATACGGCTCGAATCATTCTCAGATGCCCCGAGAGGCATCTTTCCTTATGATCTGGTGGTTCACACGCGCGCAAACGAGCACCGGCCGCAACAGCAAGGAACTATGACCAATAGAGTCAGACACAGAGCGTCATACTTCTTTATCTTGTGATGGTTGAGGAGTTTCTTTCTCAGAGGGTGCGGGACGCTTGCGGAGTCCGTGCCTTCCGTACCACCACAGGTCGTTCTTGGGCAGATCCCGCTCCTAAACATAAGGGAGGGATAGGGGGAAAGGGGCCCTAAAAATCATATAAATAGGGTTGTAGAAAGACCACTTTCATTCGACGTTCCGGGGCGCCCGATTCGATCGACGAATTTGGCGAGCTGATCCGCTTTGATCCAGGAGAAAGCCCAGTCAGCCACCTTTTCGGTGCAGGTCACGTGACCTACAGCTCGGCCTTCGCTTTTTGAGACTTCCTCTACCCACATCTCTATGTGCCCGCAGCACTTTCATATGGAGAAAGATGGGCTTACCATGTTCCATCAATAGCACCTAACCTATGCCGATTTTGGCGGACCGTGCTCCACCCCGGTGAACTCATGCGGTTCCGACGTGCCCAGAGGCCAGAGGCGAATCCGTTCACGGTCCGTAGGACCAACACCATTCGAAGGTTGATGGCCCGCCCCGCCTAGAATAGGAATCTTTGACTGGGCTTACACACATTCGCTCACTTACGCTGTCCCCCCTCAGCTCACCCTAGCCCCGGGTACGTCGTCTCCAAGGCTTCACACAAAATCTTCACTGACAACATATGCATGCTTTTGTAGGGTCAGGCAGAACCGTTGTTGCCTGATGGGAACTTCCCCCATATTGCTATCAATGTCTTCATGTCGCACGACCTCTTAACATTACACCACTGAATCCCCAATCCTTTGCTTGCTGTGCAGTGACAGTACCAATATCCACTAATCGTTGTTTCCAGATACGGTTGCCGGTTGACATCTCTTCTAATTCGTCGATACGAGAAGCAAATTGTTGTGTGGAGGAATCAATATCTCGACATAAGCCAAGAGGCAGATCTTGTGCCACTCCACCAGGTCGTATGAAACTGGCATGCATCCTGGCTCCCGGGACTCTTTCATAGAATTCCAACAATTTCTCCCGCTCCTCAAAAGCCCAAAGGAACGGAGTTGATGCTCCCACATCCATAGCATGAGTAGTTGAAGCAAGTGAATGATTTGAAATTCGAGTTATTTCACAGAATAACACTCTTATATATTGAGCTCGTAATGGTACCTCACAATTCAAAAGTCTCTCTACGGCTGAAGAATGAGCGTGTTCTTGGGCCATCGTAGAAACATAGATAGGGTCAACGACGGAACGAACAACGAAACTTTACGACAGCTTTTTCGTACACGTTCACTTGCATCACATACACAAGTGCTCTCTGAACCGTGCAATAAGGTCACCCATAACACGGCTCTCCCACTGGAGTTACCTTAGCCCCGGGCCATGCTATTCCATGATATTGGAAAAAGTTGACTAATTATTATCATCGTCTTGAAAGCTGGGCGCCTTTTGAATATGAGTGGGGCTCCTAGTCTAGGCGGCGCCTTCGTGGAGCCAAACCGAAGGAAGAGCAAAAGGGCGAGGCCACACCCGGCTTCGAATAGGAGGGGGGCTTAGCTCTGGATCCCGCCTGCTTGCAGAAATGAATGGATCAGAAAGGGGGCTGGGTTCTATTTCCGGGCCGGGCAGGAGGTGAAGGCCAGAAGAAGAAGAGAAGTGCGCCTTCCCGGTAAGGAAGAGGATAAAAAGGTGCTGTCATCTATCTCGACCTGTTTCCCGAGGCGTTGGAAATGAAGACCGGCTCAGAGAATCACTGGCGTGCTTTCTCTCCCCCATCGTTTCGCCAACAAAGAAGTCATCCTTGACTTGACTATTGACCATTCCATCCCTACCGAGCTGCCTCTTCGAAGTATTTACCTCTGCCTTTCTTTTTTGAGAACATACCCTTCAAATCAAAAAGAAAAAAAGAAAGAAAAGTTCCTCGTCTGTGATTTAATCGGCCCTAAGGGAGTTTACTCGACCCATTCTCCAGTCTCCCGCACTGCTCAAGTGTGCGACTCCGTATGAGGACCTCCTTCCCTTTTGCTCTGCCCACTCTCCGTTCACACGGTTATCAAAGCGGAGGAAGGGCGGGCAGCAGGTACCACGAGCCCTCTGTCCCACACATCTATCAAGAAGCAAGTGTAGTTCACCGGTTCCACCGAATGCTCCTATCTCTCGGCAAAGATCGTGTGAGTGTGCAGTTATGCTTCGGATGCTTCGCCATGGAATAGATCGATTCAGTTCCCCTTCTTTTCCGGTGCACTCGCTTTGTATCTCCGACACACAAGGAAGGACGCGGTGGGAAGAAAGCTGCCCTAGCCTCTGTCCGGTCGATCATTCCGCTGGCATCTTGCATTCACGCCTCCGTTTGACTGCCGCTCGGGAATGTAGTTGTAGATACGTGAGTCTTAGTGGGTCGTTGGCTCCACCTCTTATCTCCTTCTACGACATGCTGTAGTCGTCGCCATATTCAATATGTCACTTAGTCATATCTGCCTCGCAGCGGGTCAGCACCTCCGAAAGAAAGGGAGGGAGGACTTCATTCAGTGACTCCGCGATCGCCCTCTAAACGATCAAAATAAGGTAAAGCTTGAAGATAAGTTTTGTACTCGATTAATTTCTCAGTCCCTCTAGTCGGGTGGGCGCCGGCCGGCCGGATCCCCCTGAAAACCGTACGTGCGGGTCTCCCCGCATGCGGCTCACGCCATTTGAGGTGGCCCAGCCCAGCATTCATTCGCAAATCCTGTAGTGAAATTGAGACTGCTCGACCTCGGAAGCTAATTCGCGTGTAGGCAGCGCTGTCTTAATACCGTTGACTGTATCTATTCATTGATACATTGGCTCGCTCCCCCCCTCTTTTTTCAAGAATGAATGAGCCGCTCGGACCTTCCATTTCCGTCAAATGACCCGGCTTCCCCTGGCTCTTCCACCGTCCGGGCTCCCTTTCCTCCCTATGCTCCCCGGCGCAGGCCCACCACGCTTCGCGCCTGCGGCGTTTTCGCCAGACGGTCTTTGCCAGTAGTGCCATCCTCCCCGCAGGCTGTCTGTATGGGTGGGTTGTCCCTTGCTGCTACGTTCTGTTAGGCGCTATGAATTACAGGAAATTCAGTGGTTGACTTGGACAGCAGGCGGGTTACACGTTCCACTGTGCCGAGATGTGAGGTGCAGGTGGTGATGATCACCCCGGGGTATGCGCTAGCGCCCTTGACGGGCACTCCAGGACCCGCCTACGCTCGTGAAAACCCAGGTCGGTCCTCCGACCAGATGTGTGGATAACGAGGCCACCTTCACAACCTTCTCCCTTCTATCTTTATCCAAAGTCAGGTAGGGCGGTTCGCTTGAGTTGCTCAACCGTCCCTTTGCCCGGTGCTCATGACGCGCTACGGAACCTCCACCGTGCTAGCGGCATAGGAGCCTACTCAGCGTCAGCGGCTTCGTGCCGCACTGGAGTGATCCAATATGTGGTTCCGCACGTTCCACCACTTCTCCGTTCATTTCCAATACTGATCGTGAAACACCATGAGCAGCAGGATGTTGAGGTCCGGAATTCGAAGTGAAATTCTTGATTTGCCCGTTCCTAGTCGTCATGGGAAAGAAATAAGAAAGAAATAAGAAAGAGATTATTCCCCTAGAGCTTGTCCAGTACCACCAGTACTCAAAATGCATCTCCGCGCGTCTACCTGGCGCTTTTATTAGCCGCCTTGCATGCAAGCGAAGCGCTATTGGCGGCAATTAATAGCTCACTGAGCGATGATTGATGCAGTCAGTCAGTGCCCTCGATTATTCTATTCCTGATAGAAGGATCATGGCGCCCCGGAAGCATTCCATCCAGCAGCAGCATCTCCTTCAACCACGCGAGGACAAAACTGATGTTAGCTACATTCGAGCGTTCACCGCACAGAGGCGATCTCGAACACTACCTATGATAATAAATCCAAAGGAAAGGTCGACAAAATGATTCAATCTGACTTTATCGGTATTCTGGATTGAGTAAAAAAGGGATATATGAAGTTCAAGGCCTTGCCAAAACCGTCATGGCCCTATTATGTATAGGCCGTACTAAGCCAATAGCGAATAACAAACTCTTTCCTGCTCCCTCGACCTTAATTAACTCCCCCATCCTGCCAAGCCTCAGCTGCCAGCCCATTGTATCTAAGAGCACACTGCGGCAAATTGATACAAGTAGCTAAAGATCTCGCATCCGACATCTCCGGCCGAACGGTTAGGCAACACTAGGGCGCCTGGGTCAAAATTCCGCTTACCAAACAAGATGTCGAGAGGCGAACTCTGTAATTCCCCTCCTGCAAAAGTGATAGCGGCTGTAGCATCCGTGTGGAAGAGGGTAAGCTTTCGGCAACACCTTTTTCAGATTGGAAAGGATGAATACTTGTGTTGGGTCCTGCAGACCAGGATAGCCTCAGATCAAAACCTAATAAATGTACCTGGGGTTGATCATATTTTTTGGGCAATAAGTATTCAGGAATTTGAGCGCTTATGTAGCTAAAAACTCTGCCACCTGAATACTTGATTCATTAAGGTCGTCACCCTATACCCGGAAGTCTCTATCGTTTTCTTTGTCTGTTAAGCTTCACAGGGTTGGGACTCCCTAAATCAAACTGCAATCGTTGTTTATCAACCACTCACGACGACACCGAGATCTTCGACTTAGCTCCCACAGGTCATCCACCCGGGGCGGAAGATAACGAAAGGGAGACAAAGTCCTAACTAAATCAACACACAATAACCTCAACCTTCTACCCATTCCATCCATCATATCAGTCGAGTCGAGGAGATTCGTTCTTATCTATAGATAAGGCAAGAGAGAACTTATGACCTCGCGGATGGAGAGGGATTCGAACCCCCGGTATTCCTATCAATACTTCGGTTTTCAAGACCGACTCTTTCAACCGCTCAGACATCCATCCCTGCGCTCGCCCGCCCTATCTATCTGCGCGCTGGCAGGTAGGGGCAACTCTATGTGATTCGCTACGCTTGCTTGCGCCCCACCCCGTAAGCTGACTCTATTGCCTAGCGGTTAGCGACACTTTTCCGGTAGTACGAATCGCTACGCTTCGCTTCTTTCTATATGATAATATGCACCGTCGGTTGCTGCGCTCCCTGCGGGTAATAGCAAGAGAGTGAAGAACGAACGATCCTCAAAAAAGTCAGCAGTGAATGAGTCCGACTCGAGTTCGTGAGTCAAAGGCGTGGCAAGAGAGCGAGTTCGACTCGCGAACGATCCGCAAGTGAAGGACCGATCCTTTAACGCCAGTACTGTTGCGAGACTGGTACTTGGCGGCTCACGAGCAACATATAGAAAAAGGTTGCCCATCACTCCCTCGCTCCTTTTTGAAGGCCCACCGCTCCCCCTTTCTTTAAGTATCTATCCCGGCTTGCATTTTGGGGCGAGTACTACAGTTCCTCCATAATCACACAGAACGCCCAGCTTCGAAGAGCTGCTCTCTCCCCAGTCCACAGCAAGGTGTGGAATCTGGATCTACTGTGTGTTCTGACTCTATTGGATCAAGTCAGATACTAAGCCTTCTACTACTACTACTTAGGAGATCAAATGCTATATTTCAGAGATTGGACTCTCTTACTGTGTTTTTTCAGGGCTGTTCCCGAGCCAGGTTCCCTGGATCCATTCTTACCTAAATGGATGAATGAAGAAGGGGGCGAGCAGATACGACGGCCACACACACTTCTTTTTAGCCGAATAAAGCCGGATCTACTACACGGCTAGGATCAGAGAAAGATTGAGAAAGCAAGATCAAACCTACTCTACTGTCGATTCAAAAGGTAAACAGCCCCCGAAGACTTTATCAATGAATGGATCAAAGAAGTTTATCTATCTAAGTCATCGTATATAAGGGAAGAAGCCCGCCCCTGATCGAAGAATGAAGAAGCTAGCCCGGGTAGACTTTAAGACCAACTTGGTGTAGAGACGACTATGATGGTCGGCCTCCACAGACTGAACGCGGGAGATTCTTTCACCCTGTTTTTAGTAGTGCGAGGAGGATAGAGCTCCCAGCAACGACTGATTGTTCGTACGAGCGAAGGAGCGAGCATGCTTTACCCTTAGAGTGAAGTTGACATTCACAGGTCTTGTGGGAACTCCTTCAGTTCAGGTAGCCATAGTCACTCAGGGCTATAGTGGTAGTAGCAAGATCGAAATTGTGAGATTGGCTCGATCAC
>NW_028260292.1:0-24623 GCF_056163025.1 Triticum urartu | reverse complement strand
AAAATTCATTAGAATAATTTTTTTTTATTCTTTAATTAAGTAATAAAAAATAGAGAAATAATTAAAGAATACAATCCTTGTCGAATTAGCAAAGATTTTGGTTCGAAATCCTTTCATTTAATTAGCCAGCCCCGCCTTTTCTATGCTCTGATTTCTGAGGCCTTATTTAGCTTGGGTACCCCTTTAAATTGAATTTCTATTTTCAAAAATGGGGTTTACCAAATTTTTAATGACTCTGAGGTTCAACCCAATCCATCTTTTCTTTCTTTTTCCTTCCGATACTAAAAAAAGATTGAAAAGGATCAAATTTTGTCATATCACGAAGAAATCTATCCCTCCCATAGCAATAACTAGAATTAAAAAAAAGGGAATGACAAAGCATCTGGGAATAAACGATTAATTTCTATCAATAAACCTGCTAAAGCACCAAACCATAGAGTACTTAGCACGGGTGCTACAGAGAGATATGTTTTTATATCCCGCATTGAAAATCCTCCTTCCTTGTTGGAATACATATATGATCATAAACTCTTGCCCAAGATTGTTATGCTATATATAAAATGAACCATATCGACGAAATTTTCCTATCCCTAAAAAAGAAAAAGATGACCCCTTCTTCCTATATATTACCAAGGAAAAGTAATCCTTCTTTTATAGGCGAAATTATATTGGATTTTATATGTATATAATTCCTTAATTATATGAGACCAAAAAGAAGAAATGACACGAGGGTTCTATATATAGATAGAGAAAGAAAGAAGAAGAAAATTATGATGTGGAAAAGAAGACAGGAATTGTGTACAATGGCATTGTACAACAATTTAATTTGGAAAAGGGATGTAGCGCAGCTTGGTAGCGCGTTTGTTTTGGGTACAAAATGTCACAGGTTCAAATCCTGTCATCCCTACCTATTACTTCTTTCTTCTTTATAGGCAGTAGCGACGAGATCAATTAAAGTAAAGTGGGTATAACTTGAATTTGTGGAGACTATACGTACGTGAGATACATTAGGAATAGAAAAAGATTTTCTTTTTGAATGAATGAAAGCGCTCTTAGTTCAGTTCGGTAGAACGCGGGTCTCCAAAACCCGATGTCGTAGGTTCAAATCCTACAGAGCGTGATTCCATCTATTTTATGTCGAAGCAGAGTAAAATAACTTAACAAAATTGAATTGTAACTCCAATTTCAATTTGACCTCCTCTCTGGTCTGGAGGAGGTCAATCAAAAAAAAAAAATGACTCAATCAAAGATCCAACTGATCCCCACGCCTGTATTGCAAATACGCAGTCACGAATAATCCCGCTAAAGTAATAGGAATTAGGCCTAAGACGATTCCAAATAGAAAAACTTCAATCATTTCGATTTGTTCGAGGGGATAAAAAAAGAGGTACGATCTATCCCTAAATAGTACTCTAAATTATCCACGAATCTCAATGACCAAGAAAAGAATTCCTAATTAGTCTGGAAAAGAGTCGTAGAATGCCAGGAATCCCAAAGAAAGATTTTTCTTTTCTGAATTATAATTATTCAGTCAATTCAAATAAGGCGTATCTTGTTCAAGCCAATAAATAGAGCTGGGGTTATAGTTAAAGCAGCCAGTAGAAAACCAAAATAACTAGTTAAAGTAAGCATGAAAGAGTTAAATTCCATTTATTTTTTTTTACTACACTACATATGTTGGTAAAGCATTTACCTAAGTTATGGAAAATTCATAATTCATCAGTTATTTTAGATAATACTAAAAAACAAGATAGAGTAAGATACAGAAGTGTAAAAGAAAGTGGATTCATCAGATGATACATGAGTCCCTAATTCCGAATCAAGAGATTTGTTGTGGAATTTGTCAATTGAGTAAAGTAATAATATTAAGAACTAGATCATCTAACCCCATTGAATGAAAAAAAGAAATTCAATTTTCAGGGAAATTTTTGAATAAGAGATAAATAAACAATTGAATTTGAAAAAAAAAACTTCTTTCTATTTTGGATAATTTCTTTTTCAATAGGACCCTCTTTTTGGAGTGAACGATCGAATATTCCCCTATTCCTTCTTATTTTAACTGATTGTATTCCATATGGAATAAGAGGAGAACAAAAGCATTCCACGACCTGCCAAGGGGCTGTTAAAAAAAAAAAAAAAAGAAAGCTCTTCCTTGAATTTACTTTATTTTTATTCCTTTTTCGAACTCCAACCAAAGTAGATTCGAAGACGAGTCACTTCAATTATCCTTTTAAGTTCTATTCTATCTTCTGTCTTTCCCTATTTCATCTCGTAAAGTTCCGCGCTCGCAGTTTGGTCAAGAAAGTTAGACCTAATCCAACAAACAATACAAGGATGAATTACGAATTATGAAAGGATAGATTTCACATATACTTGTCCTTGTATTGTGTCAGTATGAGAATATCCTTCCTAAATTATTTATCCAAACCTATTGATCATTAACTTAGATTTTCCCAAGATTTTGGCTGCTATTCCGAATTACTCTATTATTCCGAAGCCAATGAAAAGTAAGTAGAACCTACAAAAATGGGGTTTTCTATTGATGCCTTGAATAACATATAGCTTACCTATAGACAAAAAAAAAATAAAAAAGTAATTATGTTTCGGAACCAGGCAAAACCAGATTGCTGTGCCATAGGAAGGATAGCTATACTAATTCGGTATACTCAAAATACACCTTTGGTACAAAATTGACAATCTCACAAGGATGAAATATCAGTAATTTTCTATTTACTGGTCGATCCCATCTTTTACGGAATCAATTCCTTTTTTGAATGTACAAAAATTTTGGGAGTTCAGCATGTCTGGAAGCACGGGAGAACGTTCTTTTGCTGATATTATTACCAGTATTCGATACTGGGTTATTCATAGCATTACTATACCTTCCCTATTCATTGCGGGTTGGTTATTTGTCAGTACGGGTTTAGCTTATGACGTGTTTGGAAGTCCTAGGCCAAACGAGTATTTCACGGAAAGCCGACAAGGAATTCCGTTAATAACCGACCGTTTTGATTCTTTAGAACAACTCGATGAATTTAGTAGATCCTTTTAGGAGGCCCTCAATGACCATAGATCGAACCTATCCTATTTTTACAGTGCGATGGCTGGCTATTCACGGACTAGCTGTACCTACTGTTTTTTTCTTGGGATCAATATCAGCAATGCAGTTCATCCAACGATAAAACAAATTCCAACTATAGAACTATGACACAATCAAACCCGAATGAACAAAATGTTGAATTGAATCGTACCAGTCTATACTGGGGTTTATTACTCATTTTTGTACTTGCTGTTTTATTTTCCAATTACTTCTTCAATTGAGAGAAAGAAAGAGACTAATAAGAATTCTCTTATCCCATTTGGAAGGATACCATCCTTATAACTACCCATGACTGTTTTTGTCTCTAGCATGACCAATTGATAAAATGTGGAGGAAAGTAGGGGAAATGGCCGATACTACTGGAAGAATTCCTCTTTGGCTGATAGGTACTGTAGCTGGTATTGCTGTGATTGGTTTAGTAGGTGTTTTCTTTTATGGTTCATATTCTGGATTGGGTTCATCTCTATAGTAATCGGAGGGACCAGATTGTAAACATGAAAAAGTAGGAGCTTAGCGGGTCCTTACCCCCCTTTATCTGATTAGAGCGGAAAGGACCCGCGGAATTTTTATTTTACTCTTATAACGCGAATTGAATCTATTCGATTCACTCTTATGAAGCAACAAGAAAAAGAGATCACTCGAGGATCCAATATCTTATTCCACGAAGGAAGTATCCTGAAAATCCTTGATTTAGTTTCGAGTAATAAACTAATAAAACCTTAATCAAAACTATTCAACTAGCCTAAAAATAAAAAAACCTTCAATGGAAGAGTTTACTTTTTTTTTGCAAAATTTCTGTAAATTTGAAGTTGAACTTAATTAAACAAGCCAAGCAATTTGCTCACAATCACAAGAAATTTTTCCCCCGCCATATTTTCTTCCCCTCTGTTTGTCCACTACCTCGGCTAAACCTAAGCAAAAGAAAAAGAGGTCCAAGAGACAGACCCGAATAAAGAAGAAATAGTAATCTTTGACGAATTAGGAAGAAAAAGGATTCTTATTTTGATACAAGAAGAATCGGCACAAGAAAAAGGCTTTTTCTTGTGCCGAATAGACGATTAAGAAGACCTGCAATCCCTCCGAAAAAGAAGAAATTTTAATTTGATTGTTCTCGCCTTTGCCTTGGATTCTCTTCTTTTGCATGGGATATAAATAAGGAATTCCAGACATCTCATAAACAAAAAGCAGTCTAAACAAAAAAAGGATTTCCAAAATAGATCATAGATAATTCTAGCAATTGCCAATAAATCGAGGCTTTTTACCAACTTGATGGTAAGAAATCCCGGGACCTAGAAATTCATTTCGTACAATTGAACCTTTTCAAACTGTTTCTTTTTGAGAACCAAAAAAACTTGTGCCAAAATAACGGATGCGAAGAAGAACAAAAGGCCTTGGACACGTAATGGATCCTGAAGCACGATTTCTGCGTCCCCCTGACCAAAACCTCCCACATTAGGATTGCTTGTTAATGGTTGATCAAGCTTGATGGATTCCCCCTCTGAAACAAGAAGTTCTGGTCCGGGAGGTATAATATCAATCACTTGGCGTCCATCTGATGCATCAACTATGGATATTTCATACCCCCCCTTTTCTTTACGTAGTATTTTTCTTACTATACCTGTTGACGTAGCATTATAGACTGTATTGTTACTCTTGCTACCATCAGGATAGATCTGTCCTCTTCCTCGGTTTCCCCCTACATATATGGGATATTTTAAGAAATGAGCATCTTTCTTCGTAGCAGGATCAGGGGAAAGAATGGGAAAGACAATTTCACTATATTTCTTACCGGGAACAGGGCCTATCACAAGAATGTTTTTTTTATCGGGACGATAACTCTGAAAAGCAAGATTTCCTATCTTTTCTTTTAACTCAGGGGAAATACGATCGGGCGGCGCTAATTCGAATCCCTCGGGCAAAATAAGAACAGCACCTACATTCAACCCTCCCTTTTTTCCATTAGCAAGAACTTGTTTCAATTGCATATCATAAGGAATTCGAAGAACTGCTTCAAATACAGTATCGGGAAGCACAGCTTGGGGAACTTCAATATCGACGGGCTTGCTAGCTAAATGGCAATTGGCACATACAATTCGTCCAGTTGCTTCTCGTGGGTTTTCATAACCCTGCTGCGCAAAAATGGGATATGCATTTGAAATAGATGTCCGAGTTATTACGTATATCATGATCGATACAGAAATCGATCGAGTTATCTGTTCCTTTACCCAAGAAAAAGTATTTCTATTTTCCATGTCCAATCGCAGATCCCAGAATTTCTACAATAAATTAGATAGGTAGCTAAGCTAATCTAGTTCCCTATACACGAATCTGTTGTCATTCTACTGCAACAGTTGTACTGCAATGATGAATACCTTAAAGTAGGTATAAATAGAAAGAATTTTGCTAAAATGGAAAAGGGCTTTCTTTCTAAAAAAAGATGCTTGCTAATTTGATTAATATTAATATCGGGAGATCAAATGAATTTATGCTTCACTAATTGAATGATAAATGACTACAAGCGAAGGAGATAGACGATTTAAACAAAAAAAGACCCAAAATTTCAAACATGTATCTAGAATTACTGGAAAACTACAAACAAAAATAGTGAAAATAAGCTCGTTAGGAGCCCATCCAAAATCGTTGTAGACCCAACGAATTACTAGTTCCCAACCACGGGTGGAGTGAAATCCAACAAAAAAATCAGTAACTAAAAGAATAAAAAAAGCTTTTATTGAGTCATTTAAATTATAGAAGAATTCCTGAACCCAAGAATTCAAAATGACAAGTTCCTCTTTACCCAGAAAAAAAGAACCACTTAGAATAGCCAAACAGATTATATTTGTCGAGAAATGCAAAATGGTATGGAGATGATCCTCATTATTTATTTTGACCCATTGTATTATTTCCTTGTGTATTCCTGTAGGAGGTTTTTGTACATGTGTCTTTAGTTTCCCTTTTATCATCTCGTCCAAGAGAGAAAGTTCTTCTAATTCTATGAATCTTTCTAGAATCCTTTTCTCTTGAATATCAGTTAAGAGAGTTTCGGATTGCCTGGTATTCCACCAATTCTTAATCCAAAGTTCCAGACATTTGTTAAATGAGGAAGAGACCCCCCAAGGCAAAAGTACGATAAATACAAGATATAGTAAAGAAGGCAATGCTTTCTTTTTTTTCATTTTTGATCTGTAAATGGAGTTGTTAATGAATATGCTTCATTCGCTGACTCTATTCCATTCCCTGACTCTATATGATGATATTTCTATTTCATGATATTTCTATTTCTTTGAAGCAAAAACTCTATAGGTTTGATACCCTGTATCTATTCTTCTTTTTTGTATATTAGTTATTAGTGGAATTTCAGTGCATTGGGTTCTTTCTTAGATCTAGATGGAATGAAATAGTGAAATAGAATAAAAAAAAAGCCCTTTCGGATGAAAAAGGAAGAATAGTATGCGATATATCTAACTTGGATAAAAAAAAATTAAAAGCAAATTTCTCTTATCCTCGTTTGTTCCTTCCTTTAGATAAATACTTAAAAATCCCCTTACAATAACAAATCCAATTTAGAAGGGACTTCCTCCCTGTGTTGAGAAAACTTTTCTTCTTCCAATTCTTCTTTTCTTCATTCAACTCAGTTCAAAAAAGATACCTCAAAATACTTCAATTGGTACGCGCAAGAAATAGGCCAATTCGGCAGCTTTTTGTTCAATTTCTCGTGGAGTAAAAAATTTATCATCAGTACGAGTCAAGGGAATGATCCCCTGGCCCCGGATTTCCATATAAAGAATACGACGAGGATAAAGACCCTCTTTAACCTGAATTCTAATTGATTGGATATCCCGCATAAGGAATCGAAGGAAGACGCGACGTTTTATTCCAGGGAATCCCCAACGAAAAATGCACACTATTCCCTCTTTTCTATCGAATCGGTCATAACCACTACCTACATTCCACAAAATAGTACACCACAAGTAGGAGCTAATGAATAGGCCTGCGATTCCGTAGAAAGACATCACGACCCCCTGCGGAAAAAAAAGAATTTCTTGAGATGGAAGTATAGATATAATATTCTTACCAAGATAACTGGAAATCCCAACCGATAAGAATCCTAGTGAACCTAGAAAAAGAATACAGGCCCAGAAAAAATTACCCCTTTTTCGAGAACCTTTTAGAAGTTCTACCCATATGTGTTCTGATCGCCAATTCATATTAGATATACTAAATCCAGCAGCGGTCGATTGAAATTGAGAGAATAAGCTAAATAATTTTGACTTTACTTTTTTTGATTCTGAAATCGCCTTCAGCAACTAGTACTCCTGTGAAATAATAGGTTAGATACATTGACTTTCTATTCAAAAAATATTCGTTGATTCAATTAAAATAAATAAAATAAAACTCGCTATACCTGGCTCTGCATATTCATGCATTTATGCTCGTAGCCTATATCCGCATCCATAACCGTTTTTCATTTGTGTGTAGAAAGTGTGTGTAGAAAAAGCCACATACCCTACCATATTATATTACTTACACTAAAAAATACTAGACAATCTTATTTTTTTGCACATAAAGAAATAAAGAAGTCATTGCAATTGCCGGAAATACTAAGCCTACTAAAGGCACGAAAATAGAAGGTAAGTTTAAATCCGTCATGGAATAGGTGTCTCAATTCAAATTTACTATTTCTATCTAGTCGAAAAATATCTTAAGATTCTTATGATATAATTAAGTATATCTATTATAAGGAATATTGACTATTGTATTGTATTTTTTATTTTTAGTTTGAAAAATATTCTGTAAAAAAAATGAAAGGATAATAAGAAAATTCCAAAAAAGGAGAACTAATTAAAAAGATTTTATTTTGATTTTCCCATCCTCATGGCCTTTCTATCTTTCTAATCTAATTTGAAATTGGATTCAAAAGAAAGCGGTTAGAATTTACTTCCTGCATACATACTTCTCTAGAAGCGCATACAATAATGCGTGGTAAAGGCGGAAAAATAGTATATTCAATCAAAATCAAAGGGCAAATTATCTTACCTACTATAGATCCCCTACTACCCTCTTAGACTTTAAAAGGCGATATACCACCCAAAGAAAGGGTATGAAAATGCCGGGTGGAGTTAGCTTTTCGACGAAGACCTGTCCCGTGCAGCGAAGCCCTGTTAGTAAGACCCCCCGCAATAATGGATTATAGAAGAATATTATTCCAAATACTCCTCTGGACGCATATAGTAGCATTGCGATTCCGAATCTTTTTTATTTATGAATATGAACAGAAAAAATTCATTGTATCGTTGGGTCGGAGCGGAGGTTTGGTCCAGAAAAATTAGAAACAAAACGTCTACTCTACCGCATTGAAGTCTATAGCGCTGTATTTCCACGAAAGTATAATTCTTACCATCAGGATACGATCCTTTCTTTTGAACTAAACGTCTCTACGATGGGTCCAGGTTCTATGTCCAATCCCAAATCAAGGATTTCTCGCTCTTGATCGGAGTCATAAACTAAAAAAAAACTACCTTTTTATCCTTTTTCTCAAGGTTATAGAAAACTTCCTTATCTAGTTCTAGCATTTTGAAAAAAAAAAAATGCTTCTTTTTTTACACACAGTTCGAGTCACTTGTTGACTCACGATTACGCCTGTTAAAAGTTTCAAACGTCCTCTTTTTTGAAATTGAAAGAGAGTCCTATAAAAAGGTCTAACTTCCAAACTATGTCTTTTTTCATTCATTCTCCTTTAGTTTTTTTCTCTATCTAGAAGTGGAATAGAATAACCCGGTTGAAGGGTAATGATCATACGTCTGTAATGCATTGTATGGCCCAGAATAGGTCCTATTCTTCTACCTTTTCCAGGTAGTCGATGGCTATTCACAGCTACCACCTTAACACCAAAGAAGAGTTCGACCCAATGCTTTATTTCTGTCTTAGTGAATCCCGATTCGACATTAAAAGTATATTGATTCTTTCCCAATAAACGAAGACTTTTTTCTGTAAATACTGCGTATTTGATTCCATTATCATTATCATATGATAATACTATATTTTATTATTTTATTATTTTATTTGTATTTCTTTATTGTATTATACCTTAATATATATATTCTAGATATATAGAATAGACGAATCTCAATTTGTCAAGTCTCATGATCATATCATGATCTATTTTTATTCGGCTCAATCTTTTTTTTCTAAAAAAGATTGAGCCGAGTTTAATTGCAATCAATTAGAAGAATAAAGAAGAATTACTGCATTTCATAACTGATTTTTTTCTCTTTTTATTTCGTTTCTTTTTTATTTATACCTTCTTTATCTTTAGTTTTATCTAGTTAATCAATAGTATCTACCGGCTCGAACTCGAATTTGATCGCCTTCCATACTTCACAAGCTGCGGCTAGTTCAGGACTCCATTTGCAAGCTGCTCGGATAATTTCATTACCTTCGCGAGCAAGATCGCGCCCTTCGTTACGAGCTTGTACACAGGCTTCTAAAGCCACTCGATTAGCTGCTGCACCAGGTGCATTTCCCCAAGGATGTCCTAAAGTTCCTCCACCAAATTGTAATACAGAATCGTCCCCAAAGATTTCGGTCAGAGCTGGCATATGCCAAACATGAATACCACCTGAAGCTACCGGTATAACACCTGGCATGGATACCCAGTCCTGAGTGAAAAAGATACCGCGAGCACGATCTTTTTCAATAAAATCATCGCGCAATAAATCAACAAAACCTAAAGTCATTTCGCGTTCCCCTTCTAACTTACCTACTACTGTACCGGAGTGGATATGATCTCCCCCAGACATACGCAATGCTTTAGCTAATACACGGAAATGCATACCATGATTTTTCTGTCTATCAATAACTGCATGCATTGCACGGTGAATGTGAAGAAGTAGGCCATTGTCGCGGCAATAATGAGCCAAAGTAGTATTTGCGGTGAATCCCCCAGTTAAGTAGTCATGCATTACAATAGGAACCCCTAATTCTCTTGCAAATACAGCTCTCTTAATCATTTCTTCACATGTACCCGCAGTCGCATTCAAGTAATGCCCCTTGATTTCACCGGTTTCGGCCTGTGATTTATAAATAGCTTCGGCACAAAAGACAAAACGGTCTCTCCAGCGCATAAATGGTTGTGAGTTTACGTTTTCATCATCTTTGGTAAAATCAAGTCCACCACGTAGACACTCATAACACGCTCTACCATAATTTTTTGCGGATAATCCCAATTTTGGTTTAATAGTACATCCCAATAAAGGACGACCGTACTTGTTCAACTTATCTCTTTCAACTTGGATACCATGAGGCGGGCCTTGGAAAGTTTTTGAATAAGTAGGGGGAATTCGTAGATCCTCCAAACGTAGAGCACGTAGGGCTTTGAAACCAAATACGTTACCTACAATGGAAGTAAACATGTTAGTAACGGAACCCTCTTCAAATAGGTCTAATGGATAAGCTACATAACAGATCCATTGGTTGTCTTCCCCAGCAACAGGCTCGATGTGATAGCATCGTCCTTTGTAACGATCAAGACTGGTAAGTCCATCAGTCCAAACAGTTGTCCATGTACCAGTAGAAGATTCGGCAGCTACTGCAGCCCCTGCTTCTTCGGGCGGAACCCCAGGCTGAGGACTTACTCGGAATGCTGCCAAGATATCAGTATCCTTAGTTTCATACTCTGGGGTGTAGTAAGTCAATTTATAATCTTTAACACCAGCTTGAAATCCAACACCTGCTTTAGTTTCTGTTTGTGGTGACATAAGTCCCTCCCTATAACTCTTGAATTAAGAATTCTCACAATAACAGGGTCTACTCGATGTTAATTAGGCGTAAATGAAACTTTAGCAAAAATCTCGTAAAACAAAAAGGATATTCAATTAATATAATATCAACTCATTAAAGAAAATTGAGGGCATGCTTAGGTTAATGAATATGTTTCATTCATATATAATGCGTACACCCTGTGTATGTTCTATCCTATAGGAATTCCAATATAGGAATTCGATAGGAATTGAGTTGTTGTTATGGTAAGTTAACACGGTTCGTTATTAAACCATGGATTTGATTTACCAAATCCATAATTATTGTATACTCTTTGATAGATATAGCGCAACCCAAATTAATTCCTAATCCTTATTTTACAAGTTCTTAATAGTTCTCTTTTCTTATTTTGAATGCAAATACCTAACTAAATACTAATAAAATTCTTTGTTGACAGCAATCTATGCTTCACAGTAGTATATATTTTGTATATCGAAGTCCTAGATAGGAAAGTAGAGTAGGCACAGATCCTCCACAAAAGGCAAAATGTATATGAAAAAAAAGATTGATTGAACTTTCCAATGGACTCATTCCATGAGTAAACGATTGAATGGGATTCGCTTGGGCAACGAAATCAAGTCCTGGTCCCCTTTTCTCTCTTATTGAATTAACTAATTCATTTCCTTTTTACTTTTGGATTTTTTTTGATTTGATTTGGCATTATTCAACAATAAAAAAAGAAAAATTTCGACAAATTCCTTTTTTTTAATTATGTGATAATTATGAGAACCAATCCTACTACTTCTCCTCCCGGGGTTTCCACAATTGAAGAAAAAAGTACAGGTCGTATCGATCAAATTATTGGACCCGTGCTGGATGTCACTTTTCCCCCAGGCAAGTTACCTTATATTTATAACGCTTTGGTAGTCCAGAGTAGAGACACTGCCGATAAGCAAATTAATGTGACTTGTGAGGTACAACAATTATTAGGAAATAATCGAGTTAGAGCTGTAGCTATGAGTGCTACGGACGGGTTGATGAGAGGAATGGAAGTGATTGACACGGGAGCTCCTCTCAGTGTTCCGGTCGGTGGAGCTACTCTCGGACGAATTTTCAACGTTCTTGGGGAGCCTGTTGACAATTTGGGTCCTGTAGATAGTAGTGCAACGTTCCCTATTCATAGATCTGCGCCTGCCTTTATCGAGTTAGATACGAAATTATCCATCTTTGAAACAGGTATTAAGGTCGTCGATCTTTTAGCTCCTTATCGACGTGGAGGAAAAATAGGACTATTTGGGGGGGCTGGAGTAGGTAAAACAGTACTGATCATGGAATTAATCAATAACATTGCTAAAGCTCATGGGGGCGTATCCGTATTCGGTGGAGTAGGGGAACGGACTCGTGAAGGAAATGATCTTTATATGGAAATGAAGGAATCCGGAGTAATTAATGAAAAAAATATTGAGGAATCAAAGGTAGCTCTAGTCTATGGCCAAATGAATGAACCACCGGGAGCTCGTATGAGAGTTGGTTTAACTGCCCTAACTATGGCGGAATATTTCCGAGATGTTAATAAGCAAGACGTGCTTTTATTTATCGATAATATCTTTCGTTTTGTTCAAGCAGGATCAGAGGTATCCGCTTTATTAGGGAGAATGCCCTCCGCAGTGGGTTATCAACCTACTCTTAGTACAGAAATGGGTTCTTTGCAAGAAAGAATTGCTTCTACTAAAAAGGGATCTATAACTTCGATTCAAGCAGTTTATGTACCTGCAGACGATTTGACCGACCCTGCCCCTGCCACAACATTTGCACATTTGGATGCTACTACCGTACTTTCCAGAGGATTAGCTTCCAAGGGTATTTATCCAGCAGTAGATCCTTTAGATTCAACCTCGACTATGTTACAGCCTCGGATCGTTGGCAACGAACATTATGAAACTGCGCAAAGAGTTAAGGAAACTTTACAACGTTACAAAGAACTTCAGGACATTATCGCAATTCTTGGCTTGGATGAATTATCGGAAGAGGATCGTTTAACTGTAGCAAGAGCAAGAAAAATTGAGCGTTTCTTATCACAACCGTTCTTTGTGGCAGAAGTTTTTACTGGTTCTCCAGGAAAGTATGTTGCTCTTGCGGAAACTATTAGGGGATTTCAACTAATCCTTTCCGGAGAATTAGACGGCCTACCTGAACAGGCTTTTTATTTGGTGGGTAACATCGATGAAGCTAGCACGAAAGCTATAACCTTAGAAGAGGAGAACAAATCGAAGAAATGAAATTAAATCTTTATGTACTGACTCCTAAGCGAATTATTTGGGATTGTGAAGTGAAAGAAATCATTTTATCCACTAATAGTGGCCAAATTGGCGTATTACCAAACCACGCCCCCATTAACACAGCAGTAGATATGGGTCCTTTGAGAATACGCCTCCTCAACGACCAATGGTTAACAGCGATTCTGTGGAGCGGTTTTGCGAGAATAGTTAATAATGAGATCATCATTTTAGGAAATGATGCGGAACTGGGTAGTGATATTGATCCGGAAGAAGCTCAAAAGGCACTTGAAATAGCCGAAGCTAACTTGAGTAAAGCTGAGGGTACGAAAGATTTGGTTGAAGCGAAGCTCGCTCTCAGACGAGCTAGGATACGAATCGAGGCTGTCAATTGGATTCCCCCATCCAATTGAAGACAATCCAGTGGTTTATAGTTGATACAAAGAAAAAGGGAAGAGGGGTAGAAAAAGTTATTAGATAGCGAAGCGAAGTAAGTCCAATGCTATCTAGTAATTTTTCTACCTACTTACCTACTATTGGATTTGAACCAATGACTCCCGCCGTATGAAAGCAATACTCTAACCACTGAGTTAAGTAGGCAATTTATCACCACAAAGGAAGACCCATTACTTCGATCGATTATATATTGAATCCCTTTTCTAAGCAATACCGCTCTGTTATTGGTCTGTTATATACTAAATACTAAACTAAATACTAAACAGATACAGATCAAAGGGGTATCCTCTGGCATTAGAAAATATTCATCTTGACAAGAAATTATCTATATGTTAAGATATCTCTGATAAGGGCTATAGCTCAGTTCGGTAGAGCAACTCGTTTACACGTGCGCCAATGCTTTTCAAAGGAGCTTATTATGCAATGAACATAATCGATCTTATTGCAAAATCAATGTCTTACTTCATAGATTCGAGAGAATAGGAGAACAGTAGCCTGACAAACAGTCGGTTCAGTCCGATTCAGGTGCCAATTCAGGTGCCTAATCAAATAGAACCCTTATGGATTTGCTAGTTGATATAAGGTAAATATCCAGCCCACTAAATGCTAGGCGTAATGAGGATAAGGGCCTCCAAAAAACTTCTTTTCGTTCTATGAACTTTAAGGTGTATGAAGTCTCATAGTTAACTCTTGCAGTGGAACGATAGAGACTCCATTTCACTTAGGTTGATTTAATTTAGACCGGAGGCAGACCTAAGTCAAGGTAATCCTCCTTTGAAACACTTTGGTATTGCTCCTAGATAGATCATAATACAAAAAATCAATCAGAGCACAGGGAGCCATCTCATTATCTTTCCGTAAAGAAAAACTATGGTGGACTAACTGATCTTTAAATCAGTTTATGAAAGAGCCCAATGCAAAAAAATGCATGTTGGGTCTTTGAAACAGTTCAAATCATTTCGATAATAATCCGTTTGATCTGTTTTACCGAGAAGGTCTACGGTTCGAATCCGTATAGCCCTAATATGCCCTTTTTTAGATTTTAGGATCTCTATCCTATGTTTTCTTTAGTTTAGTATAGTTTTCATTTTCTCATTAGTATTTGTTTATAGACTGGATAGGCGCCTGCGACATAGAATAGAGATAAAAGCATTACCAAAGGCTCATTCATCGAAAATCAAAATCATACAGACAGGAAAAGAAAAACGAATTTCTATCAAATCAATAGAAGAAAGGATCCTTTCCCTGATTTGAATCCCGTCCTCCTTCAAATAGGATATCTCTAGACTTCCCTATAATAACTGCAATGATTTTATCCATTTTGCGAATTCCTACTTTGTTTTAAGTATATTTATTACTTTGTTTATAGATACATTATGTAAATTGATCAACTTTAAATAGAAAAAATAAAGTAAAGAGTAAATAAGAAAACAGAATATTCTGTCTCATAGTTCTGAAATAGAGTTCTTTATTTTTATTTTATAGTATTACTTCTCATTAATTATACTGCATAGATTAGTCCTACTATCTTAATTAGGTTCTAATTTAGTAGTATTCTCATTTTTATTTAATAGTCTCTTATTATTTTATTATTAAATATTAAATAAAGGATAGAGCTATTCTTTTTTCTAGAGATTCTAGAGAAAGCGAGACAAAGTGAAACGAGAAAGTTTTCTTTATATAAGAATTAGATCTACATACACCATATCTAAATAGAATGGAAATCCAAAAGAAAGGGAGTTGGGATTCCATTGGATGAATCTTTAAAGAAGATGCAGCACAGAGGAAACAAAGGCTAAACTTAAACTAAGCGCTTTTGTTTGAACAAAAAAGATTCTTGTTTCACCGAGGAAAAGAGAGAAGTTCTGGATAAATTGACAATGCTGAATTGAATTGACTAATTTAAGTTCCGCCTATTCCACATTAATGGGAGTACATTATGTTTCTGCTTCACGAATATGATATTTTTTGGACATTTCTAATAATAGCAAGCCTTATTCCTATTTTGGCATTTTCGATTTCAGGACTTTTAGCCCCGGTTAGTGAAGGACCAGAGAAGCTTTCTAGTTATGAATCGGGTATAGAACCCATGGGAGGGGCTTGGGTACAATTCCGAATACGCTATTATATGTTTGCGCTCGTTTTTGTTGTTTTTGATGTGGAAACCGTCTTTCTATACCCTTGGGCAATGAGTTTCGACGTATTGGGTGTATCCGTTTTTATCGAAGCTTTGATTTTCGTGCTTATCTTAGTTGTTGGTTTAGTTTATGCATGGCGAAAAGGAGCCTTGGAATGGTCTTAACTGAATATTTAGACAAAAAAAAAGAAGGAAAAGATTCTATTGAGACAGTTATGAATTTGATTGAGTTTCCCTTACTTGACCAAACAAGTTCCAATTCTGTTATTTCAACTACACCAAATGATCTTTCGAATTGGTCAAGACTCTCCAGTTTATGGCCCCTTCTATACGGTACCAGTTGTTGTTTCATTGAATTTGCTTCATTAATAGGCTCACGATTCGACTTTGATCGTTATGGATTGGTACCAAGATCAAGTCCTAGGCAAGCAGACCTAATTTTAACAGCCGGTACGGTAACAATGAAAATGGCTCCCTCTTTAGTGAGATTATACGAGCAAATGCCTGAACCAAAATACGTCATTGCTATGGGAGCCTGTACTATTACAGGGGGAATGTTCAGTACGGATTCCTATAGTACTGTTCGGGGAGTTGATAAGTTAATTCCTGTGGATGTCTACTTGCCGGGCTGCCCACCTAAACCGGAGGCAGTTATAGATGCCCTAACAAAACTTCGTAAGAAGATATCGCGAGAAATAGTTGAGGATCAAACTCTATCTCAAAATAAAAATAGATGTTTTACTACCAGTCACAAGCTTTATGTTAGGCGCAGTACTCATACAGGAACTTATGAGCAAGAATTGCTCTATCAATCACCATCTACATTAGATATATCTTCTGAAACTTTTTTCAAATCCAAAAGTTCAGTACCTTCCTACAAATTAGTGAATTAGGAGAGGGGCTCTTTTGTGTAGAAAAATAAAAAGCAGGGCAATCTTTCAAACTTGCATCCGAAATGTGAAATATTTATACAAAGAGGGAGAGATGAAGACAATGCAGCAGGGTTGGTTATCTAATTGGCTAGTCAAACATGAGGTGGTTCATAGATCTTTGGGCTTTGATCACCGAGGAATAGAGACTTTACAAATAAAAGCAGGGGATTGGGATTCCATTGCTGTCATTTTATATGTATATGGTTACAATTATTTACGCTCCCAATGTGCTTATGATGTAGCACCCGGTGGATCTTTAGCTAGCGTGTATCATCTTACGAGAATACAATATGGTATAGATAATCCAGAAGAAGTCTGCATAAAAGTCTTTGCCCAAAAGGATAATCCTAGAATTCCGTCTGTCTTCTGGATTTGGAGAAGTGCCGATTTTCAAGAACGCGAATCTTATGATATGGTGGGAATCTCTTATGATAATCATCCGCGCCTTAAACGTATCCTAATGCGAAAGTTGGATAGGCTGGCCCTTACGTAAGGATTATATAACCCCCAATTTTTATGAAATACAAGATGCTCATTGAATGATAAGAAATTCATGCTCACTTATACAACACAACTCCAGATTTTATTCAAGTCAAGGAATATTTTTAGGTTCTTTTCCTAGATGAAACGGAATACCTATTTATAATTAATTCCTAATTATACAAAAGCATTCCAGATAGACTGAGCAAAAAAAGGGTTTCATTTGGATTCCCCTATTTTGAAAATCGCATATTAATTTCCTTCATATGAACAGAAAAATAGGATGACTCAAAGAAGTTCTCTACCAGGAACTTTGTACCGCGCACATTACTTAGCACAACTAGGAAAATAAGATAAGATAAAGATAAGCAAGACTAAAAAAATATTCGTCGGAATAGCGGAATACAAAATTAAGAAACGCAAAAAAATAAAGGGGAATCTCACCCCCTTCTTTATCATAAAGAAAAGATATATTTTAAAACTTCTTTAAAAAGAAAAAGAAGTGCCTCTATATTTATATTATAGATTTATCCACTTAGATGAATAAATATTATTAATGAATATGTATCACAATCCATCTCGAGGTATTTGGATCAATACCTATTCGGTGGATCTTTTTTTTTTTTTTCTCTGCCAGGAACCAGATTTGAACTGGTGACACGAGGATTTTCAGTCCTCTGCTCTACCAACTGAGCTATCCTGACCTTTTCTTGTGCATCATCCTAGTAGAGTATTTGTATCTATGTCAATTAAAAGGACTAAAAATTAATTAAAGTATTTCAAATTTTAAATTTGAAAATGGGGGGGGTAGTCCTATGCATTGTGCATGGTTTACTTAAATAAAACTTAAAAATAGAGTGAATAACCAAGATTTCTTGCCGATACTCTAATAAAAAAGAAATCTATTCAATGAATAGGATAAGATCCATTGAGTTCTCTTCGCATTCCTTTGTGAAAGAGTAGAATGAGAAAGCTAATGAATCTTAAACCCATTGCATTGATAAAAAGAAAAAAAAGTGCATTGATAAAAAGAAAAAAAAAAAGAGGATAAATAATAATAATATAGTATAGTTAGGGAATAAAAGAGGATTTGGGGATAGAGGGACTTGAACCCTCACAACTTATAAAGTCGACGGATTTTCCTTTTACTAGAAATTTCATTGTTGTCAGTATTGACATGTAGAATGGGACTCTCTCTTTGTCCTCGTCCGATTAATCCACTTTTTTAAAGATCTCGAAAACTTTGAATTTTAATTGAAGAATTTGATTATTCAATATTCGATTGGAGTGGATTCACAATAATGAAAAAAAAAAATTATGATATGAGTTTTTTATTTCATAATCATTATCATTTCTAATTTCATTTTTAAAAAAGATAAAGAACCTATATTATAATTAGAATATAATATGAGTTCTGTGATTAATCGTTTGCTATGTCAGTATCTATACGTGTTTATTAAATGTATAAGGTATAAAACCCCTCTTTCTCTAATTTAGAACTAGAAGGAATTCCACTAACAACACAACGTAATTAACTCGATTCGTTAGAACAGCTTCCATTGAGTCTCTGCACCTATCCTTTTCCTTTGTATTCTAGTTCGAGAACCCCTTGTTTTCTCAAAACACGGATTTGGCTCAGGATTGCCCTTTTTTAATTCCAGGGTTTCTCTGAATTTGGAAGTTACCACTTAGCAGGTTTCCATACCAAGGCTCAATACAATCAAGTCCGTAGCGTCTACCGATTTCGCCATATCCCCATTTCCCTCTTCTTTGAGACCAGGATTCCTTGTGTAATTTCATCCATCTCTTAGTTTTTTTTTTGAATCATTGAGTTCATCACTCAACGTAGTCTAGCAGTTCAGTTCGACTCTATTTGAGAGACCTCGCTTGCTTATTGCAATTCAGAATTGAATTGATTCTATCCTTGATGTATTTGCAATTCAATCCGAATCAATATATCCAAAAGTTTTTATCTCCCCCACCTCCCGTCTTACTTTTTTATAGTATTCAAAATTATACTATAACGCTTGATATTTATTCTTTTTTTCTAATCAGAATTAGCAATTTTATTTACTCTGACTCTATGTTCCCCTTAGTGAAATATTAATCCTCAAATTATTAACAAATAATAAAGTCTATAATGATCGAATGAAAATACCAATAAATTCTATAATTTTATTTTTTAATATCCTATAGTTAAGCATATCAAGCTAACTTTATCTTTAAGAAGTTTTAGTATTTTTTTATTTTTATAAGTATAACTTCAAATTTAGAACTAGTTAATAGCTAAGATTAATAACTAATATCTGAGATTTTACGGATTTCCTATACTATACCTATTTCTATTTGTTACACTATTTCCGTTATGTAAGCCCACTTAGCTCAGAGGTTAGAGCATCGCATTTGTAATGCGAGGGTCATCGGTTCAAATCCGATAGTCGGCTTTTTTTTCTCTATCGATGTTCTACGAACAAGAATCTCTTTTTTTCCGAATTAAATGGAGAATCCAGGATCTTTTATGTTTTTTACCTTACAATTTTGCTAGATACAAAACAATAAAATAAATAATATATATACAAAAAAAAAAGATTTTGATGAAATTCCATTTTTTGGGGTACTTTAGTTGATTTTACTCTGTTTATCCTGTAGTTTAATTCAGTTTTAATTTCGATGTATTCTGTAATGTAAATACAATGAAATTAATTGTGTAAAATGAAATTTCAATAAAATAAAAAAAGGAGTCTTCATGTCCCGTTATCGAGGACCTCGTTTAAAAAAAATACGCCGTCTGGGAGCTTTACCAGGACTCACTAGAAAAACACCTAAATCCGGAAGTAATCTTAAAAAAAAATTCAATTCTGGGAAAAAGGAGCAATATCGTATTCGTCTTCAAGAAAAACAGAAATTGCGTTTTCATTATGGTCTGACAGAACGACAATTACTTAGATATGTACATATCGCTGGAAAAGCAAAAAGGTCAACAGGCCAGGTTTTACTACAATTACTTGAAATGCGTTTGGATAATATCCTTTTTCGATTGGGTATGGCTTCAACCATTCCTGGGGCCCGCCAATTAGTCAACCATAGACATATTTTAGTTAATGGTCGTATAGTCAATATACCAAGTTTTCGTTGCAAACCCCGAGATATTATTACTACGAAAGATAACCAAAGATCAAAAGGTCTGGTTCAAAATTATATTGCTTCATCGGACCCGGGGAAATTGCCAAAGCATTTGGCGATTGACACGTTGGAATATAAAGGACTAGTAAATAAAATCCTAGATAGGAAGTGGGTCGGTCTCAAAATAAATGAGTTGTTAGTTGTAGAATATTACTCTCGTCAGACTTGAACTTAACGAAAAAAGGAAAGGTTCATAGAATTTTCTTCCCCTTCCCCTTTCCCCGAACTAAATCGCCCTAAGACCATTACCATTAATTTGTATTTTCCCATCAACTAGCTAAAATTGATTAACCCTAGGATTAGGATCCTTTTTTCTTTTTTCCTCTATGTGTATTTTACATACCACAGTAATTTGCTATAGAGAATTTCTAATTTCTATTAAATCAAAATAAGATAATATAAGATATTATATTATTGCTGGAAAAAATTGTTATTTGATTTGATACATTGTGATCCTTAACGTTGATGAATTAAGAAAAACGGAAAGAGAGGGATTCGAACCCTCGGTAAACAAAAGTCTACATAGCAGTTCCAATGCTACGCCTTGAACCGCTCGGCCATCTCTCCTACATAACTTATTATGGAAAATAAACTGAGTGAATAGCGAGTTTTCTTATTCCTGCAGTACAGGTACAACCGCAACCACTCGGGGGTTCCATAGTTCTATTGGAAAAATTCCTTTTGATCTAAGTGGAAGGATACAGGATTTTTTACTAGAAATTGCGCTCGCTATAAAATAAAAGTTTTAATTTGGGTTTTCCCGCAACTAAAGAAAAAGAAAATGGAAGAATTCTTCTTATTGCATAATAAAATAAAGAAACCTTAGAATTCCGTTTGCATAAGATACGCTACACCATACTATCGAAATCAAAAATAGGGTATGAGACAATTAATAACTTTGAAAACACGAAATAGTTGATAACATAAGTTGTTGTTCAGAAATAGGAAAGTGGAATGAAATCCAGTCTTAGTCAAATATTTCATATCTCTTCGTGTCCAAGCAGAAGGAAAAGGATACAATTTGAGCTGAGCGGAAAATCCATATCTCTCTTATCCATTTAAAGCATATGGATTTAGAGTAGAGCATATGGATCAATCTATTTATAATTATAAGAATCGAATGTGTTTGTTTTTATGTTATTTTGTGAAGGAATGAAAACAATTCTATATAGAATGGGTTGGGAATTATGCCTAGATCCCGTGGAAATGGAAATTTCATTGATAAGACCTCCTCAATTGTAGCCAATATTTTATTGCGAATAATTCCGACAACCTCAGGAGAAAAAAAGGCATTTACTTATTATAGAGATGGTGCGATTTGACTCTTTTTTTTGCTTTTTTTTAGCCCTACCTATACCTCAGTCTTACGAAAAAGAGAGGGGGGTTGGCATAGAGAGAACCAAATTTGTAAAGCAAACAAACCCACGCTTCGGGAAGGTGAGGCGAACTAACAATTCCTTCCGTCGTGTATCCTCGATTGATGCGGCTTCAGATACTTCAATTGTAGATTTGAGTATTGAGCGAAAGGTTACACCTACAGGATATGGTATGGTATGGATTACAGGCCAATCCTACTCTATTAGTATCCGTAGGCAGCATAGGGGAGAAAAGCACTACACCTAGAAATAGGAATCAACAAGAGAAAAACTTTGTTAGAAATTACCCCTTTCCTGATCGGTATCAGGGCTGGGAAGAATGGTTGGGATAACAAACAACCATCAGGTTTGTACTTTGGATACCCCTATAACCATCAAAGATCGTTGAAGTAGCTAATTCCTCTAAATAGGAGGCGTTGAGAACAAAGAAATTATTGGAGCTATCGTTTTCCTCTAGCATTAATAGAATTCATTGGTGTTAAGAAAAACCTCTTGTGGGAAGGTTGGCTAGAGATTTCTTGGAAAAATACCAGCCCCTTTCGGTTCATAATGAGACGGGACTAATTCTATTTTGATTCTATAGATTATTTCGCTTAGTACTATTATGTACAGAAGGGAGGAGCCGTATGAGATGAAAACCTCATGTACGGTTTTGGAACGGAGATTTTTTGAATAGAATGAACGACCGTAACGGATGTTGGCTCAATCCGAAGGAAATTATGCGGAAGCTTTGCAAAATTATTATGAAGCTACGCGACTAGAAATCGATCCCTATGATCGAAGTTATATACTCTATAACATAGGCCTTATACACACAAGCAATGGAGAGCATACAAAGGCTTTGGAATATTATTTCCGGGCACTAGAACGAAACCCCTTCTTACCGCAAGCTTTTAATAATATGGCCGTGATCTGTCATTACGTGCGACTATCTCCACTATAGAAAGAAAAAAAAAAAAGAGAGGATCAAATTTTCTAGTAAATACTAGAAAAAAAGGGCTTTCTACATAGGGATCGTAAAAACAACGATTTTTCCCTATCAGCTGTAGGAAGGAAGGACACTTCACGAGAATCAAAAAACGAAGAAAGTATGGCCTATACTACTACTCTATGGATAAAGTTTCTCAAATTGATAGAGAAAGCACCGTAAAGATCAATTAGTGAGCGACTGGGTCGATACAACTAAAAAAAACTGCTTACTTATCCCATGATATGGGGCAAAATTTAGGAATCCGCTTATGTAATAGAGCCGATCCACTAAGGGATTAAGCAGCGGTGTAGTATCAGATCCCAAAGATAGTAAGTTCTTTTTTCTTTCTTATGGAAAAAAGTCTTTTTCAAGGATTCTATAGAGATTTCATATATGAAACCGGGATAGTTACCTCTCAGAAAATTTGAACGAAGGCTCTATATCTATCTATGCTTCATTCTTCTGAAGGTGGGAAAAAAGATCAAACTGATTATTGATAAAAATTAGGGTTTGAAACTTAGGTAATTAATTTCTTCTGCTTAACCCAAGAACAAATTGGATCGATTTTTGATAAATCGAATTCAGTTAAGATAGGGGAAATTCAGATAGCAATTTCTGAGCCGTATGAGGTAGGAAACTCTCAAGTACGGTTCTAAGGGAAGGAACTTCCTATTCCGACCGAGGAGAACAGGCCATTCTACAGGGTGATTCGGAAATTGCGGAAGCTTGGTTTGATCAAGCTGCTGAATATTGGAAACAAGCTATAGCGCTTACTCCGGGAAATTATATTGAAGCACAGAACTGGTTGAAGATTACGAAGCGCTTTGAATTTGAATAAGACCATGCTCCTTCTTTTTCATAAAATGGGTGGTTTGGTTGTTGATCCATTAATCAAATAAATTAGGTCGTAAGATCGAATCAAGAATTTCATTATATCCATTTCTTATACCTTCTATTTTATATGATATTTCATAAGAATAAACCATAGGGATAGGGTCTAGAATAGAAGTAATAAAGTGAATAAAAAGAGGGGGCAATCTAAATATTGCTAATATATTAGGACCATCTTATTAATAATTCTAATGAGTTATCTTGGAATTTAGAATCAAATAAAAAACCCTATATTATGCTCAAGGAAAGTAGATATAGATAGGAGCTTATGCCCTCAAAAAAAATACACTAGTTTCTTAAATTAAAAATAAAAAAGATTTTTTTCTTACGTCGAGAAATATTTGTTTTTCAAGATAAACAATGTCCGTTAGGCACCTAATCTTTATGTCATAATAGACCCGAACACTTGCCTCGGATTGACTTCAATATATAATTGCTCCAGTGAATAACTAAAAAAAAAATAGAAGGATGGTAGATAGTAAAGAAAAGAACTAATCACAATATCTATCTTTCAAAATCTATCTTTCAAAATCTATCTTTCAAAATATATATCTTTCAAAGATTCACTAAAAAGACAGTTGGCGGGTCTCTTTGTATGTCTTGTCCGGAAAGAGGAGGACTTAATGATTATTCGTTCGCCGGAACCAGAAGTAAAAATTGTTGTGGATAGGGATCCTGTAAAAACATCTTTTGAGGAATGGGCCAGACCCGGCCATTTCTCAAGAACACTAGCTAAGGGCCCTGATACTACCACTTGGATCTGGAACCTACATGCTGATGCTCACGATTTCGATAGTCATACTGGTGATTTGGAGGAGATTTCTCGAAAAGTCTTTAGTGCTCATTTCGGGCAACTTTCCATTATCTTTCTTTGGTTGAGTGGCATGTACTTTCATGGCGCCCGTTTTTCCAATTATGAAGCATGGCTAAGTGATCCTACTCACATTGGACCCAGTGCTCAGGTAGTTTGGCCTATAGTAGGGCAAGAAATATTGAATGGTGATGTAGGCGGGGGTTTCCGAGGAATCCAAATAACCTCTGGTTTTTTTCAGCTTTGGCGAGCA